>NW_007259389.1:414822-425484 GCF_000164805.1 Carlito syrichta
AAAAAAAAAAAAAAAAAAAAGAATCATTATTGGATAAATAAAAGGCTTCAATATATGCTGCTTATAAGAAACTCACCTTACAGTAAAGACACACATAAACCGAAAGTAAAGGGATTGAAAAAGATATTCCACAGAAATGGAAACCAGAAATGAGCAGGAGATTTTACACTTAGATAAAAGGGTCTTTAAGTGATAAACATTAAAAAAAGTAAATAAAGTTATTATGTATATTATGTAATTATAAAAAGATTAAATCATCAAGAGGCTATAACAATGCCAAACATATATATAGCCAACACTGAAGCATCCAGATTCATAAAGAAAATGTTACTGGATCTAAAGAGAGACAGAGAGAGAGAGACTGTAATATTGCAATAGTGGAAGAATTAGTTACCTCATTCTCAGCACTAAATATATTATCTAGATGGAAAACTAACAAAGAAACATTGGATTTAAACTGTACTTCAGATTAAATGTACCCAACAGACATTTACAGAACATTATAACAAATAACTACAGACTATGCACTCTTTCCATTTGCTTTCTCAAGGATAGATCACGTTAGGCCACAAAACAATTCTCAAGAAATTTTTAAAAAATCAAAAATCTTCTCAGACCACAATGGAATATAACTAAAAAGTCAATATCAAGAAGAATATTAGCAACTATAAAAACACATGGAAATTATGCAACATACTCCTGCATGACTACAGGGTTAATTATAAAAATAAAATGTAAATCAAGAAACTTTTTTAAAGAATTAAAATGGAACACAATATTAAAGAAACCTGTGAAATACAGAAAAAAACTGTGCTACAATAGAAATTTATAGCTATAAATAACTGCATCAAAAAAGTGGAAAGATTGCAAATTAGCAATCTTACATCACACTTTAGGGAACTAGAAAAAGAAAAACAAACCCCAAATTAGAAGAAAAAATTAATAAAACTTAGAGCAGAACTAAATGAACTAGAGGCTAAAAAATCAATGAAAAGGACCAATGAAATGAATAGTTGTTTGTGTAAAAAGAGAAACAAAAATGATAAACTGCTAGTTAGATTAACCATGAAAAAAAGAAAAAAAGGATCCAAAAAAAAGCACAAACGAAAAGAAGACATTGTAATAGCTACTGTAGCAATATAGAAGATTATCAGAGACTATAATGAATAACTATACACTCACAAACTGGAAAACCTAGAAGATATGGATAAATTCTTGAAAACATGCATAACATCAAGATTGAATCAGGAAGAAATAGAAAACCTGAACATATCAATGAGCAGTATGATTGAATCAGGAACAAAAATTCTCCCATAAAAGAAAAGTCCAGAACCAAATGAATTCACAAATTCTACCAAACATAAACAGGAGAACAGATGAGATTGGGCGTGTTCAAGTTTAACGTTTGTATACTTAACCCTGAATTGTACCCCACATCTTTAAAACAAAAAAAGGAGAATAGGTACAAATCCTCCAGAAACTGTTCCAAAAAAGTGAGGAGGGGATCTAATTCATTTTAAGAGACCAGCATTACCCTTTTACCAAAACCAAATAAGGACGTAACACACAAAGAAAACTCAGACCAATATCCCTGATGAAAACAGACGCAAAATCCCTAAACAGAACACTAGCATACCAAATCCAACAGCACATCACAAAGATAATACATCACAGTTAAGTAAGATTTATACCAGGGATGTAAAGATGATTCGACATATACATATCAATATGATACATCACACCAACAAAATGAAGGACAGAAGTCACATGACCATCTCAAAAGATGTAGAAAAAGCATTTGATAAAATTTAACATCTCTTCATGATAAAAACCCTCAGCAAATAAGGCATAGATGGAAAATAATGTCTATACAGTAAGTCCTTCATAAATGAATAAGTTCCATTCGTAAGTCCAATTTGCTCCAACAAGTTAGCCTGGGTACCCAACTAATACAACTGGCTACCTAGCACTGTACTGTAATAGATTTATAATACTTTTCACACAAATAGTACATTAAAAACAAACAAAAATAAACATTTTATATCTTACAGTATAGTATCTTGAAAAATATAGTTGTACAGTACAGTTCAACAGCCGGCATATAGGGGCTGACATCACGTAAACAGACTAGAAGAGTTACTGACTGGAGGAGGAAATGGAGGCGAAAGATGGTAGAACTGAAGGATGATCAACAATAAGAGACAGAGGGCAAGACGTGATTAGATATGAGAACACACGTTGAAAGTTCACAAATGAAGTTTCTTATCTAGGGGACTTAACGTATAATAAAAGGCAAATATGAAAATCCCACAGCCAACATCGAATTGAATGGGAAAGCGTTGAAAGTCTTTCTTTTAAGAACTGGAATAAGACATAAATGCCATTTTTAACCACTCCTATTCAACACAGTGCTGGAAGTTCTAGCCAGAGCAATCAGGCAAAAGAAAGAAATAAAATGTATTCAAAATGGAAAAGAAAAATTTATAATGTTCCTCTGTGTTAATGACATGATTATGTATCTAGAGAAACTTAAAGACTCCACAAAAAAATTTTTAGATTTGATAAATCAATTCAGTGAGACTGCAAGATATAAAATCAACATTTAAAAATTAGCAGCAAGCCGGGCTCGGTGGCGCAGCCTGTAATCCCGCACCTTTGGGAGGCTGAGGTGAGTGGATTGCCTGAGCCCGTGGGTTCGAGACCCGCCTGGGCAGCGAGACCTCATCTCTACAATAAATCAAAAAATCAACCGGGTGTGGTAGTGCATGCCTGTAATTCCAGCTACTCGGAAGGCTGAGGCGGAAGGATCGCCGGAGCCCAGCAGGTCGAGGCTGCGGTGGCCGGGAGCGGCCACTGTACTCCAGTCTGGGCGACAGAGTGAGACTCCAACTCAAAAAAAAAAAAATTGGCAGCAAATCCATACACTAATAATGATCTAGCTGAGCAAGATATAAAATATGAAATCACATCTATAATAACTACAAGCATTTTTTAAAAGAAGCATAAATTTATCTAGCAGAGAAAAGATCTGTGTAAGGAAAACTGTAAAACACTGATGAAAAAAACAACAAATGACACAAACAAATGGGAACACATTCCATGCTCATGGAAGAATGTCATTAACATGACCAAAGTGTCAAAAGCAATCTACAGATTCAATGTAATTTCTATCAAAATAACATCATTCCTTATAAAACTAGAAAAAATTATTAAAAGATTCATGGAACCAAAAAATAGCCTGAAAAACCAAGGCAATCTTAAGCAATTATTAAAAGATTCCATAAATCTTTTAATTGCTTAATTATTATAATAATAATTATAATAATTATTATTAATTATTTTAATTAAACAATTATTAAAAGATTCATGGAACCAAAAAATAGCCTGAAAAACCAAGCCAATCTTAAGCAAATAGAACCATGCTAGAAGTATCACATTACTTGAATTCAAAATATATTACAAGATTATAGTAACCAAAACAGTATGGCGTTGGTATAAAAAGAGACACAAAGACCCCTGGAACAGAATAGAGAATTCAAAAATAAAGCCACATATTTATAGCCAAGCAATCTCTAACAAAGTTGATAAGAACATATTTTGGGGAAAAGATACTATTTCAACAAGCAGTGATAAGAAAATATAATATCCACACACAGAAGAGTAAAACTGAACACCAAATCTCTCAGCATATAGAAAAATTAACTCAAAACAGATTAACGACTTAAACGCAAGGCTCAAAACTATAAAAATACTAGAAGAAAACATAGGGAAAACTTTCTTGAACATTGATCTAGGCAAATAATTTATTGGTAAGATCTCAAAAACACACGCAGCAAAAAAAAAAAAAAAAAGACAAATGGAACTTCAGTAAACTAAAAACCCTATGTGCAGCAAAAGGAATATTCAACAGAGTGAAGAGATAAACTATTGAGTGGGAGAAAATATTTCCAAACTATTTATCTAGCATATAACTAATATCCAAAATACAAAAGTATCTTAAACAACTAAGCACATAAAAAAATAATTTCCTAAGAAAAATAGGCAAAGAACATCAATAGATACTTGTCAAAGGAAGACATACCAGCAACCAACTGGTATATTTAAAAAGTTGAATATTATTAATCATCAGAGAAAAGCAAATCAAAACCATAATGAGATATTTTCTCCTAGTCGAATCGCTATTACTAAAAAGACCAAAAAAAAAAAAAGATGTTAACAAAGATGCAGCAAAAAGGAAATGCACCTACACTGTTGTTAGGAATGTAAGCTAGCATAGCCACTATGGAAAACAGCATATTGATTTTTTAAAAAACTAACTAAAAATAGAATCACTGTTTGATCCAGCAATTCCATAATTAGGCATCTACCCTAAGAAAAACAAATCATAATATCTATGGAATATTTATACTTATATTTTTATTAGAGCACTTATCACAATCACAAAGATATGGAATAAACCTAAGTGCCCATCACAAATGAATGAAGAAAATGTGATATATATACACAATAAAATACCATTTGACAATAAAAAAGAATGAAATCATATCATTTGCAGCAAGATGAATGGAACCAGAAGTTATCATCTTAAGTAAAATAAGCCAGGTACAAAAATCAAATTGTGTATGTTCGCACTTGCATGTGGGAGCTAAAACATTTGAACACATCAAGGTAGAAAGTGAAAAAATAGAGACTGGGAAAAGTGTGTAGAGGGAAGAGAGGAGAATGAAGAGAAATTAAAGGGTGCAAATATACAGTAAGATCGAAAAAACTAATTCAGTGTTTGACAGCAGAGTGGGAAGGCTGAATAAAATAATGTATGATAGTACTTGGGTTGTGGACACCCTAAATACCCTGGCTTAATTACTATATATACAAAATGGTTCATGAGCCCTATATATTTGTGCAGGTAAAATAACTAACTAAATAAGTAATTTGCAAAAAGAAACTGGTATCTCTGTAGGTAAATTATCAGACTAAAGAATATTTAAGAAAACTGACTTTGACACAATATAGGGATGTCATATACTTCTGTTAAAATTAACATGTTTCATATTCTCAGAATAAAGCTATAATTCCTTTTAAAAATAAGAAAACAGTAAACAGGTAAAAAATAAAATAAACTGTGGATTCAATAAATGGGCTAATAGATAATTATATAAACCCGAGTCATGGGCATCCACATGTATGAAATAATGGAAAGATGATGAATAAATGATTTTGGAAAATTTGCTATTTGTGATGAAAATATAAAAACTTGGAATCCTAAAACTTTTCCAAACATTTCTTCTTTTTTGTTAGCATTCATTCTTAAATGAAAAATGAGCCAGGCTCGGTGACTCAGCCAATAATCCCAGCACTTTGGGAGGCTGAGGCGAGTGCATTGCCTGAGCCCAAGGGTTCGAGACCCACCTGGGCAACTTGGGGAGACTTCATCGCTACAATAAATCAAAAAAATTAGCCAGGCGTGGTATTGTGTGCCTATAGTTCCGGCTACTTGGAAGACAAAGGCAGAAGAATCACGGGAGCCCAGCAGGTCAAGGTTGAGGTTGCCGGGCGCATGGCACTGCACTCCAGTCTGGGCGACAGAGTGAGACTTCAACTCCAAAAAAAGGAAAGAAAAAAATAATAATAACATACGTGCAGCTTTTAAAAAATTATGCTATAATTTGTGTATAAAAGACCTAGATGCAAAATCTCTTTGTATAGATATATATTTGCAAAGAAATCTGAGGAAGCCTAAGCAAAAAGCTAACAGCATTATTCCTTTATAATCAGCACAGAATTTTAGTGAGGGGAAGAAAAGCATGGGAAGATGATTTAACTCTTTTACATTGGGTATTTATTTTTTAAAATTGTATTTATTTTAGATTTATGAGGTACTAAAGTCTGCCTAGTAAAAGTTAAGCAGATAACAATACAAAATATTAAGAAATTACAGAAGGGCTATCTTAAGGCTATTGAGTAAAAAAAGATTTTTAAATAAAAGCATATAAAGATGAAACCAGAAAAAATATGTCTTTAGAGAAAAAGGTTCACAGAATAAACATGAATTTACCTTAGTGGTGGTTAATGATTTTATAAATTGGCAATCAGTGGGAATAATAAAATTATTCTTATACAGCTCTTTAATGAATAGTCTTGGGAAACATCTACTCACCTTTTTATTTTGCCTCATTCAAGTCACTACTTCAATGGTAAATTTAGTTTTATCGATTTTTATTTATCCTAATTAAGATAAAGAATTGCAAATAAAGAACCACCACATAAAGTGCACCAAACTTTCACATGATTTGTTCTGCAGTTGAATACTCTACATTACCGGTTCTATGAGAAATGCCTTGCAATGATTCTTTTTTCTTTATTTTAAAGATGTGAGGTACAATTCAGGGTTAGGTATACAAATGTTCATCATGCAGTTATCCTTGTTGATAAGGTTTACTCCTCTCTCCCCTGGCAGTTTCCCTCAACTGACAATCCCTTTCTTATAATATTATGGTAATTGGTCAAGGTCCACTTATGAGTGAGAACATATGGCACTCTGTTCTTTGTTTCTGTGATAGATCATTGAGTATGATAGACTCTAAATCCATCCAAGTTGCTGCACAGTCATATGTTCATCCTTCTTTATGGCAGCATTATATTCCATTGTGTATATGTACCACATTTTTAAAAATCCAGTCCAGATTCGATGGGCAGCATGGTTGTTTCCATGTTTATGCTATTGCGAATAGAGCTGCAACAAACATGCGTATACAGGTAACCTTTTGGTAGAATGACTTGAGTTCCTCTAGGTATATTCCCAATAGGGGAATTGCTGGGTCATATGGAAGGTCAATTTCTAGTTTTTTCAGAAATCGCCACACTATCTACCAAACAGGTTGCACTAGTTTATATTCCCACCAGCAGTGAAGAAGCGTTCCTTTTTTTCTTCACATTCTCACCATCATCTGTTTTTGTTTGTTTTATTAATGATGGTCATTCTTACTGGGGTTAGGTAGTATCTCAATGTGGTTTTGATTTGCATTTCTCTGATGATGAGTGAGGCTGAGCACTTTTTCATGTGTCTGTTGGCTGCCCATACATCTTCTGTTGAGAAGTGTCTATTCGTGTCTTTTGCCCACTTTATAATGGGGATGTTTTGTTTTGTTTTGTTTTTCTTTTGGCACATTTGAGTTCCTTATAAATCCTAGATGTTAGGTCTTTGTTAGATATATAGTTGGCAAATATTTTTTCCCATTCTGTGGGCTGTCTCTCCGCTCTCTTGATGGTTTCTTTGGGTTTAAAGAAGGTTTTCAGATTGATGAGGTCCAACGTGCCTATCTTAAATCTCATGGCATGGGCACTTGGGGTTTTCATCAGTAATTGGTTGCCGGTTCCAATTTCCAAAAGGGTGTCACTTGCATTTTCTAAGATTCTTATAGTTTGAGGTTTTACATTTAGTTCTTTGATCCATTTAGAGTTAATTTTTGTGTATGGTGATAGGTAGCTGTCCTGTTTCAATCTTCTGCATGTGATCAGCCAGTTTTCCCAGCACCATTTACTGGATAAGTTCTCCTCTCCCCAGTGTTTGTTGTTGGAGGCTTTGTTAAAGATGAGTTGATTGAGAAATTGGGACTTTGCTTTCGGAATTTCTATCCTGTTCCATTGGCCCATTTACCTGTTCTTGTACCAAAACCAGATTGTTTTGATTCTTATAGCCTTATAGTAAAGTTTGAAGTCTGGAAGTGTGATAATTCCTACTTTGTTTCTTTTGCTAAGGATTGTTTTGGCTATTCATGGTTGTTTATGTTTCCATATGAATTCCTGTATTGTTATTTCTAGGTATGAGAAGAATGATGTTGGTAATTTAATGGATATTGTGTTGAATCTGTAGATTGTGTTTGGTAGGATGGACATCTTTACAATGTCAATATGTCGATTCTTCCTACCCATTAGCATGGAATATTTTTCCATTTGTTGGTGTCTTCTTGGATTTCTTTGAGCAGTTTTGTAGTTTTCATTGTAAAAGTCTTTCACTTCTCTGATTAGAAAGATGCTGAGGAATTGTGTGTGTGTGTGTGTGTGTGTGTCTATTGTGAATGGAATTCTGCTTATTTATTTGGTTCTCTGCCTGCTTGTTGTTGCTGTATAAGAATGGAACTGTCTTTTGCACATTTATTTTGTACTCCGAGACCTTGCCAAAGTCCTTTATCAGTACATGCAGCTACTTGACAGATTCTCTTGAATTTTCAAGGTATAGGATCAAATCATCAGTAAAGAGGGATAACTTGACTTCCTCTTTTCCTCTTTGGATACCAATGACTTCCTTATCTTGTCTAATTATTCTAGCTAGGACTTCCAACATAATGTTGAACAAGATGGGTGAGAGTGGACAGCCTTGTCTTGTTCCAGTTTTCAGGGGAAATGCTATGATTTTTTAAAAATTATGTTTCACGCATCAAATTACTTTAAAACAAAGAATAAATATTCCAAGACTAAAAGAGCAGATTTTATGCACAATAGACCAACACTTCATAATCTGCCAACAGTGATAATTATATAATCAAGAAATCTGTAATCATTATTAACTATACAAACCTCTTAACAGCATTTCAAGTAATGAAGAACAGTCATAGGACATTAGCACAATGAGGCTCATTTTTCAACAGAACTGTGAAGTAGATAGAACAGTGAAATAGCTTGCATATTACTGACTCTTATAAACTGTAAATACTGGACACAAATGTATAGGTGATCATCTACCTTATGAGTGACAGTGATTGAAGCCGCTAAGAGATTTTAAATGCTTTCCAGAATTTGATAAATGTCTGAGTTTATAATATCTACTCTCTGTAATTTCAAGTACTATGATCTCTCTTTTCTTTCTTTTTTTTTTCAGTCGGAGTCTCACTCTGTCACCCAGACTGGAGTGCAGTGGCCGTTCCCGGTCACCGCAGGCTCGACCTGCTGGGCTCTGGCGATACTTCCGCCTCAGCCTTCCAAGTGCTGGAACTACAAGCGCGCGCTACCACACCCGGCTAATTTTTTGATTTATTGTAGAGATGAGGTCTCACCTAGTTGCCCAGGCGGGTCTCGAACCCGTGGGCTCAGTCAATCCACTCACCTCAGCCTCCCAAGGCGTGGGATTACAGGCTGAGCCACCGAACCCGGCGATCTCATTTTCCAATTTTCAAACACCATAATAAACATTCTGGGTCTACTTTTCTATTTATTCCCTCAATTCCTTCTCTCTGTTTCTTAAATTTAGTAGCCTATTATGGACCTCAACAGTTTTACCACATGACTTCTGAAATGACTATTCTGAATACTGACTCAATTTTTTTCAAGAGCAGTATGGTAATAGCTTAGACTTTTAGAATTTTAGGAATAAGAATAACAACAAATTCCTTCAGTGATGAGGCGATTCACACCTTTTGAAACATCTCTTAAATACTTAGGAGTTTACAAAACACTACTGAGAACACCCTCAGTTAAGCAGGACAGAATATAAATAAGTAGGCAGGTCTATGAGCTCTTCTACCACCAATACAAACATACATACCTTCCTTTATCAAGGGTACCTCTACACTTATGTTTTGATAAATTCTGTAGATAAGACAATATCTTTCATTCAACAATTCCTCCTCTTTTGCATTTTGTTAATAATTTGACTAATATTGAGTCCTGGCTCAGTGTCAGGCATTTTATTTAAGTTCTTTACATCTATTATTTAATTTGGTTTTATAAACCCTATGATGTAGTTTATTTTTCTCAATTTTAAAAATGAGAAAGTTATTAGTAGTAGTCGTAGTAGTAGGAGTAGTAGTAGTAGTATTGGCCATAATAGATTTTGTGGAGAACACAAAATAGTCTACAAAGATAACGTCCTATTTTACCTTATTACCAATGTCTAGATCTCATTCTCCACAATATTATAACATTAACTGAAAATGAAACTCCTTAAACAAGTTAATGATGTTTAAAATGGCTATATACTTTATCTTGTAAATAATCGACTGGTTAAAGACAGAATCAGTGTGATGCTGGCTTTGTAGAATGAGTTAGGGAGAAGTCTCTTCGTTTCAGTCTTAAAAAATAACTTCAGTATGATTGGTACCAGTTTTTCTTTGATGGCCTGATAGAACTTGGCTGTGAGTCTGACACATCCTGAATTTTTTATTATTGAGAAACTTTTTATTAATTAGAAATTTACTCCTGCTACTTGTTTTTGGTCTTTTCAGATAGTGGGGTTGTATGTTTTCAAGAATGTATCCATTTTCTCTGAATTGTCTAGTTTACATAAAAGTGTTCCTAATAACCCTAAATAATCTTTTGTATTTCCACAGTACACTTCTAATGGCTCCATTTTCTTTTCTTATTGTGCTAATTTGAATATGATTTCTATTTAAAATTAATCTGGCTATCTATCAATTTTGTTTTCCTTATCAAAAAAAAAATTTTCTTTCATTGATCCTTTTTAATTTTTTGTTGTTGTTGCTTTCCATTTTATTTAGTTCATGATTCACCATATAAACAGATATTAAAACAAAAACATAAGATCACTTTAATTGACACAAAAAATTATAAAACTAGCATCCTCTCATAACAAAAACACCCAGTAAAATAGGTGGCTCAGCCTGTAATCCCACACCTTTGGGAGGCTGAGGTGAGTGGATTGCCTGA
>NW_007259389.1:425561-437685 GCF_000164805.1 Carlito syrichta
GCCACTGCACTCCAGTCTGGGCGACAGAGTGAGACTCCAACTCAAAAAAAAGAAAAAAAAATCCAAACAATAATAAGAGCTATATAGGACAAATTCACAACAAACATTATCCTAGATGGGTAAAAGTTGAACACATTTCCTCTAAGAATTGAGACAAGATAAGAAAGTCCACTTTCAGCACTTTTATTCAACATAGTACTGGAAGTCATAACCAGAGAAATCAGGCAAGAAAAGGAAATAAAGGGTATCCAAATTTGAAAGGAAGAATTCAAACCCTTTTTGTGTCAACAATGTAATTTTATATCTAGAAAATCCTGAACACTCCTCCAAAAGACTCCTGGACATCATAAATAAATTCAGTAAGGTCTCAGGATTTAAAAAAAACAACACACACAAATCAGTATCATTGCTATAGACCAATAGTGACCAGATGGGAAAATAACAAGAACCAAATTTTATTTATAATAACTGCCAAAAATACCTAGGAGTTTATTTAACCAAGATAGTGAAAGGTTTCTACAAGGAGTATTGCAAAACACTGGTAAAAGTTACTGTAGAGGACACAAACAAATTAAAGATCATTCTAATCTCATGGATTGGAAGCACCAACATTGTTAAAATGCCCATATTACCCAAAGCAATCTACAGATTCAAAGCAATCTCTATCAAATTATTAATGTCATTTTTCATAGAATTAGGGAAAAAATCCTAAAATTTATGTAGAACCAAACAAAAACCAGAATAGTCAAAGCAATCCAAAGCATAACTATCAAAGCTGGAGGCATCATATTACCAAATTATACTACATAACACTACACTACATCACATTACTCAAATTATGCAAGTTGATAGTAACCAGAACAGCATGATATTGGTACAAGAACAGACCCAGGAACCAGTAGAACAGAACAGAAAATCCAGAAATAGACACAAATACCCACAACAAACTGATCTTTGACAAAGCAGACAAAACATTCACTGGGTAAGAGACACTGTGTTCACCAAATGGTACTTGAAAAATTAAATAGCTAGAAATGACACCTTATCTCTATCTCTCACTACATACAAAAATTCACTCAAGATGGATTAAAGACTTAATGTCAAACCTGAAACCATAAAAATCCTGGAAGAAAATCTAGGAAAACCTCTTTTCAACATTGGCCTAGGCAAAGAATTTATAGCTAAGATCCCACGAGCAAATGCAACAAAAATAAAATAAATGTGTCAATTAATTAAACTAAAAAGCTTCTGCACATCAAAAGAAATAATTAACAAAGTAAAAGGCAGCCTACAAAATGAGAGAGAAGATATCCACAAACTATATATTCAATAAAAGACTAATATCCAGAATCTACAAAACACTGAAAACAAATCAGCAAGAAAAAAAGCAAATAAATCCATCGAAATGTGGTCAAAAGACTAGAACAGACATATTTCTGAAGAAGATATACAAACAGCCAGCCAACATATGAAAACGTGTTCAACATCACTAATTATCAGAGATATGCAATTAAATGAGGGGAACGCAAATTAAATTAAATGAGATACCACCTTACACCAGTCAGAATGGCCATTATTTAAAAAAAAAAAGATGATGGCATAAATTCTGTGAAAAAGATTATACACTGTTGGTGGGAGTGAAAATTAGCACAACCTCTAAGAAAATTGGTACGGAGATTTTTCAAAGAACTAAAAGTAGATCTATCATTTGATCCAGCAATCCCACTACTTAGTATCTTCTCAAAGGAAGAGAGGACATTATACAATAAAGACACCTGCACTTTTCAGTTTATCACAACACAATTCACAATTGCAAAGACATGAAATCAACTTAAATGATCAGTTGATAACAAAAAGATGATAATGAAAACAAATACACATACACAAACATGCTATGAAGCACTGTTCAGCCATAAAAAGGAATGAAATAATGTCTTTTGTAGCACTTAGATGGAATTGGAAACCATCAATCTAAGTGAAGTAACACAGAAATGGAAACCCAAATGCCATATGCTCTCACTTACAAGCGGGAACTAAACTAAGATCTGCAAAGACATATAGAATGGTATAATGGACATTGGAGACTCAGAAAGGGTGAAGGTGAGAAGGTGGGATGGGTAAAAAAAAAAATCTTCTCAATAGGCACAATATGCACAGGTATGGCTGCTAGGTACATTTAAAAACCAGATGTCTTTGCCACCATGTAGTGCATCCTTGAAATTTATATCCATTTTAACCCCCAAAGCTATTTTTTGGGTTTTTTGGGGGTGTGTTTGTTTTTGTTTGCTTTTGAGTTGGAGTCTCCACTCCATCGCCCAGGCTGGATTGAAATGGTATGCTCACGCCATCCCAGTGTTGACCTGCTAGACTCAGGTGATTCTTCCACCGCAGCCTCCCAAGTAGCCAGAACTACAGGCACGTGCTACCACACCCGGCTAATTTGTTTTTATTATAGAGACGAGGTCTCACCATGTTCTCCAGGCTGATCTCAAGCTATTTTTTTAAAAAGAAAAAATAATGAAACTTGTTGATGGGGGGGGAGAGAGAGAGAGAATTAGGAAAAGTGGAAAGAAGACTAGCACGTTATTTTCCGGAGAAAGAAAAAGAGATTTTTTATCTTTCTGTTGAAAAATAAATAAACAAATTTCACTGAGATGGCGCTCCCTCCTGCCCCAACGCTTCTTCTTTTATATTTCTTCAAATTTATCTTTTACTTTGCCACTTATCTATATTTTCACTTTTGCTTTACTATTGTTTTCCTCTCCCCCTCATTTTTTTCTTCTTAGCATTTTATTTTTGCCCTTCTTTCTTTACCCCCTTGTTTTCCTCATGATATTAGGCACGGAGTAGACAAAATAATAAAAAACATCTAGGTGCAGGATCTGAAAGATCACAGTTCGTTTCACCTGCAGGTTCCGCTAACTCTTGAGGGGTCGCAACAGAGGAGCAGAAGAAGAGGGTTCCCTCTGATGCTAAGACTACATAGTTAGAGGCCTGTTTATCTAAAACAGGATGAGATCTTGGAATCGGGACTAAGAAGTCTGAAATAAGACAACAATGACAGGATCTTCACTTTCCCTTTATATCCAACTGGTATTTTGAGAGCTATGAGGTGGACAGAACACACATACCCTCAGGACGTTTACAACATATTACTAGTTAAGCAACTAATAACTGATCTTTTTTGTGCTTGGGTGAAGCATTAGATGTGTTGTCTTGCTGTTAACTGCATACATTTATAAATGTTTAAATGGTACACGTGTTACGTTACCCTTCTTTTCTGATATCGAGGGATTATTAAAAGTAGTTTATTCCTTCTTTTATGTATTGCTGTAAACCTGCATTGTCCAAGACAGCAGCCACCAGCCATATGTGACCAATGAACATACAAAATATAGTTAGTCCAATATATAAAATTATGAATATAAGATTGTTGCATAAAATACACTGTTGAAGTAATTTAACCTGATTCTTTTTCTTTTATTATAATGTGGTTACCAAAAAATTTAAAATGCCTTAGTGGTTCACATTGTAATTCTCTTTTATAGCAGAACCTCTAAGAAAAACAATTTGAACTACTTTATTGACATATAATTGATACACAAAAAGCCATACATATTTATATATATATATATATGCATATTTAATGCATACAACATGTTGTTTGGAGAAAAGTATACATTTATAAAACATTACATTCTATGCCATAAACAAATCCATTACCTCCAAAAGTTTTTTTCCAGCCCAATTTATTTATTATTGTTATAAGAAAATGTAACCTAAGATCCATCTTCTCAGTATTTTTTCGGTATATAATACTGTATTGTTACCTATTGACACTATCCTGTACAATAGGCTTCTTGGGCTTATTCAATTTTTATGACTGAAACTTTGTACCATTTAAATAATACTTCTCTTTCCCCCCTTCTCCCAGCCCTCTGTACTTGTATTTGCTATTTGCTATTCACAATAGCAAAAACATGGAACAAACCTAGATGCCATCAACAGTGGACTGGATAAAGAAAATGTGGTAGCTATGCACTATGAAATAATACTCAGACATACAAAGAATAAAATTATGGTCCCTGCAGTAACATGAATGCAGCTGGGGCCATCATTCTAAGCTATTACAGAAACAGAAAACCAAATGCCACTTGTTCTCACATATAAGTGAGTACTAAACACGCAAATGCACAAAGATGGGAACCACAGACACTAGCTACTGCTAAAAGAGGGGGGAACAGCATAAAGGGGAGAAATAAAGGATGCAAAATCACTGATACTATGTTCACTACCGTTGGGGGCCATCAGAAGCCCAAATTTCACCTTCAAGCGATATACCTATATAACAAGTCTTCACTCGTACTCCCGATTCTAAAATTTAAAAAATATATATTTGAAAGCTTTATTTTTCAAGAGAGATCCTTGTAGTAAAATCTTACTTCTAATTATATACCTATGTATGTAAAAATTGTCTTTGTATAGAAAATTGCTAAAGAGATATTATGGTCCAAACATTTCTGTATTTATTTATGTCCTCAGTTCATACTGGTAGATTAGACAAGCATGATTTCCTATTTAGAAACAGTTTTGCACTTCTTCAAGTAGAAAGCTTGCTCAAGTGGAAAGTCATCTAATATTATACTTTCTACAACCTGTCATTGGGGGATGTGAAGCGTACTAGTCCATAGTTCTCCAGGGCCTGTCTTCACTGTTTCATTTAAAAGGATTCAATTTTACATATTTGTAAAGTTTTTCACAAGTTTCAATGGCAATTTGCCAGAACTTGCTCATGCTGTTTTCTTTTGAGCTTACTACTGAGTAATATTGCAAAGTATATATTGGAACAAGGATCTAAGTGAATAGAAATAGTTTCCTAGTATCTCACTATGTCCACTAGAAGATAAAGTGGAAGTCAACCCAGTACTGAAGGTCACATCAGTATTTAAAAATCTCAGAGATCTCCAGACAGATAAATGAGGGGACCCCATACTTATTTGTGCATTTTTTTTGTCTACTATAGTACAGTGTGGTTTTTATAAATTAGAAAAATATCCATACATGTCTAGCAAATCTAAAATGTTCTTTCATAGTATTACAGTGCGGTAAAAACTGCAGTTCCAGAATTCACAAAAATCTGGATTTAGTTGTCAAATCAGTTATGTTTATTCACTTTAACCATGAATTAAATTTCTGAGGATGTTGTAGCCTTTCGAACTAGTGCAACGTGTATTGAAGGTTCCCCGATGTCTTTTTGTAGCTTGATAACTCTTTTAAAAAGTTTACTGAATAATTCATTTAATGGATATACCAGTTTATCCATTTACCTATTAAAATATGCTTTGGTTAACTCCTTGGAAATTATGAATAAAACTTCATAAAGATTCACATGTAGGCTTTTTGGTGGATATATTTTTTTTTCAGTCCATTAGGGCAAATACCTAGAAGTGCGATTGCTCGATCCTATGGTAAGATTATGTTTAACTTTGTAAGAAACTGCCAAACTGTCCTCTGATGTGGCTGCATTATTTTGCATGTACGCCAGAAATGAGTAAGAGTTCCCATTGTTCACATTTTTGCCAGCATGTTGGGCGTCTTTTCATATGCTCATTTGCCATCTGTGTGTCTTCATTGATGTGGAGTCTGCTCAGATCTTTTGCCCACTTTTTAATTAGGTTGTTTGTTTTTGCATTGTTGAATATCAAATTCTTTGTATTTTGGTTACAAATTCTTTACCAGATATACGTTTTTCAAATATTTTGTCACAGTCTGGCTTGTCTTTTTGTTCCTATATTAGAGTTATTCACACAGCAATTTTTAAATTAATTTTATAAAGTCCACTTGTTTCTTTCATCTGTCATGCTTTCAGTGTTTTATTAAAAACTCATTACTAAGCCCAAGGTCATCCAGTTTCCCCTCATTTCTTTTAGAAGTTTTATAATTTTTGCATTTTGCATCTAGGTCTACGATTCATTGTAGTTAATTTTTACAAAAGCTATAATATTCATGTCTAGATTTTTTTGTCGTCATTTTTGGCATGCTGCTCTCCAAATGTTCCAGCACTATTTTTGAAAATACTGCCCTTTATCCATGAATTGTTCTTGTTTCTTTGTCAAAATGAAGTGGACTATATCTGAGTCTATATATGTGGTCTCTCTATTCTGTTCCATTGTCAGATGTTTCTATTTTTTTCACTAAAAGAGTGTTTTCTTAACTGACTTTACAATAATCTTAAAGTCCAGTAACATCTGTAAATCTTAAAGTCCAGTAACTCTTAAAGTCCAAGAACGTCTGTATATCAACTTTGTCTTCTTCACTAGTCTGTTATCTATCTTGTTGCTGTTTTTTTATTTATGTAATTTTAGAACTTGTATACTAATATATACAAGACAGATAGCTTTCAATCTATATATCCTTTGGGGAAGAAATGAAATCTTTGCAATATTGAGTCTTCTAAGCCATGAGCATGGAATATGTCTTCACTTATTTAAAACTTTTATTTATTTCTTTACATTTTTATTTCTCCATATAGATTTTGTACATATGTTGTTAGATTTCTTCCTAAGAATTTTATATTTTGCTACTACTATAAATGTCATTATGTTTTTAATGTAATTGTTCACTGCTAGGAGATTTTTAAAAGCAATTGTTTGGTATATTAATCTTTGCATTCGGTAAGGTATTATACCCACTTATTAGTTACAGAAGTTTTCTTTTTTATTATTCCTTGAGATTTTTACATGGACATCCCATGTGAACAGACAGTTTTTTTTTTCTTTTCTAATCTTTAAATTATTTATTTATTTTGTCATGTGCACTAACTAGGACTCCTAGTACAAATGTTGATTAGAAATAGCAAAAGGATACATTTTAGTCTAATTTCTGGCATTAAGATGAAAGCATCCAGGGTCTCACCATCAAGTATAAGATTAATATGAGGTAATTTAGAAATATTATTTTAAAAGTTTCCATCTAGTCATGGTTTGATAAGAGTTTTATAATAAATGTGTTTTGAATTTTTTCCAATATTTTTTCTGCATCAATTAACATGATCATATGTTTTTTCTTTTTTAACTTGCTGATGTGATGAATTGCAAGAATTGATTTCTTTTTTCCTTCTTTTTAGAGATTGGGTCTTGCTGTGTTGCCCAGGCCAGAATGCATTGACTATTCATAGATATGATCACAGCACACTACAGCCTCAAATACCTGAATTCAAGCAATTCTCCCAACTCAGACTTCTGAGTAGCTGAGACTACTGGTGTAAATAACGCAGTTAGTAGTTTATTTTTGAATGTTAAATGAGTCTTGTAAACTTGGGATAAATCTCACTTGGTCATCGCATCTAAATATTTTATACATTTTTAAGTTTACTTTGTGGATTTTGCATCTATATATATGAGAGATATTTGTTTGTAGTTTATCTGTCTTACTAAAATGCCATTGCATGGCTTTAGTATTAGGGTAATGCTGGCTTCAATATAATTATTAGAAATGTTTCTCATGCTTTGATATGGAAGCTCTTGTAGACAATTTATACAATTTCCTTCTTAAATGGTTGGTAGAATTTACCAGAAAATTCATTGGCACCTGATGTTTTCCTTTTTATAAACTCATTAATTGTTAATTTAAGTAAAGCTACAAAAAAGTAAATTTGCAACATTGAATGATAATTGTCAACAAATATAGTAAATCCTAAAACTACATTTTGTTAATGTAGAAAATGGCAAATTATCATACTATGGAAGGAAAAAGGAAAAAAAATATTATAAAGTTTTATAAAAATGTATTATATCTGGTCCTCAACACACCTCCATTCATTTTTAAACATTTTCAATATTTTGGACTTTGCACGACCCAAAGACTTTAAGATATTTTTTTGTATGACCCAAAATCTTTAATTTTATTTTTCTGTAATTTACACATAATTTATGTTCCAAAAGTGAAAACAAACTAAATCTTAAAAAAAACATTAATGATATCAGGTAAAATAGATGTTAATATAAGAACAATTTAAGCTGGGTGCAGTGGTTCACGCCTGTAATCCCAGCACTTTGAGAGGCAGAGATGAGAGGATTGTCTGAACCCAGGGGTTTGAGACCAGACTGGGCTACATGGCAAGAAGTCATCTCTACAATAAATCAAAAAAAATTCATCGGGTGAGGTGATGTACCCTTATGCTTCCAACAACTTGGAAAGCTGAGGCAGAAAGATTACCTGAGCCCAGCCGGTCGAGGCTTAGGTGGCCATCAGTGTGCACTGCACTCCAACCTGGGTTACAGAGTGAGACTCCAACTCAAAAAACCCCGACAATTTAAAAACATATTGATTCATTTGTTTAGTATTTATTAGTTGAGAATACAACTAAATAAGATACTGTTAAGTAACAAGACCTAGTACAGGACCTCAAATATTAAAGATGTAAAAATAAGTACTCTAGATTTTTATTGATTCTTTTAGTTCTTCCAAATGATTGGCACATATGAATATTGGAGTAATGCATTAGAGTGAACAACACAGACTAAAATTGGGCATATAAAACATTAATAAAAAAGCATAGTGTTACATATTTATTAAGGAAATTGAACAACATTTTGCAAAATCTGAGATACCTTCTAAGTGTTCTGGGAAGAAGTCTGTCATGCTAAACATGAAAACATGTTGTTATGGACAAATTAACCCAGCACAACTGTTCAAGATGGAAAACAACAACAGAAGAAAGCAAGCTGGCCAACCAGAACAGCATGATCCATGCTTACACTGTTAGGGCTTAAACTAGGTTAATGGAAATGGAATAAGATAAAATTGAAGTGTGTAAAGAGAAGCAGACAAACTAGGGAACTGAATTTGGGGATAAGAGTGAGAGAGAAGAAAAATTTACAAGCCTGAAGGAGTTGAATAATTTTTCTACCACCAATGAAAATCTGAAAGTAAGATAAGTTCTATCAAGAACAACAAGCAACCCTTGGCAACAGAATAAATTCTGTGTGCTCTCTACACTAAAATGCAAGTCTTTAAAAAAATTTCTTCCATTTTTAATAAGAATTTGTTAGAGAAAAACGTATATAAATCACGTTTTTACATGACCTGATAGATTTATCAACATGTCAATTAGGGAAATTTGAAAGGGCAATAGTTGAAATAAAGTAGATGAGGTTGGAAAGAATTTTTTAAAAGAACCCTGAAAAAAAAATCATAGCTTACTCATTGAACAAGATAAAAACACAAGCCTTAATTAAATAAAGAGTAGAAAAATAAGACCCCAATTAAATCAAAGGGTATTATGGCTTCTGAACTTCTTTTCTTATTTTTATGGAGAATGACCTGCTTGTCATAATTTATTTACATTTTAAGCCAATACAATGCGTGTATGAATGCATTTACCTATTTGTGAAAAAAATTCTTAGTGGTTAATATGGGAAATTAATAATTGAAATGGCAATAACCCTTATGTTTTAAATCACTGCTCTTTTGCATTGTTCAGAAAACCATTACAAAAATCATTTTGCAATATTGATACAAAGGCAAATACAGAATTATAAAGATTAGGTGCCAGAAATTGGCTTCAGTTAAAAAAATCCTTTAACAAATTTGTAATTCTTGTTGCACAATAACTGTCACATATATTCATTTATTTTTATGCATTAATATTTGCACATGAAAGAACATATACATATGCGGTTTTATTTTAATAAATAACTCAAAAAGATCAGCTAGCTTCCTCATAATTTACTGATTAAGTCAGTTTTGTGGGCTAGATTTTTTAACCAAAAGTGTTATTTTTTTTCTTGTATTCAGATTTTACACCATTAGCTAATTATTTTACACACTTTCGAAGCTGTGAATATAGTCAGTATGTGGTCAACTGAGTAGTTGTTTTTTAATTATATGAAATGTGTGAAGAAATCACAAGAATGTAGACTACATTCTACACACTTATTAGGGAATTTTTAGATCACCACATAATTTGATTAAACAATGACTTCTTTAGTCACTGGGTTGAGATAGTTATATACCAAGACTGAGATTAAAAGGAAAATATTTGAGAAGTCCTTAGGTGCCTGATAAACTTCTAAACTGGACAAAAGTAATTCATAACTAACTCCACTATCCATTAATACAGACTATTTCGGCCTACTGATTGTTCAAATTATAGCTTATGGATACTAATGTATATATTTAGCTACTCTCAGGCTAATAATCTGGCAAGTTCATTTGAGTATGGCTTACTTTCAAGTCTTTGTAAATTTTACTTTTAAGTTGACATATAATAATTATACATATTTATAGAGTACACAGTAATGTTTTAATATGTATAATGTATACTAATCAGATCAGGGTAACTAGCATATCTCAAACATTTAAGATAAGTTCTATCAAACGAGTAAAATAAGTTATATCAAGAATAAAAAACAACACTTTGCATCAGAATAAGTTTTGTGTGTTCTCCACAATAAAATGCAAATGTAATACAAATATTTCTTTTGTAATTTACTTCATTTTTAGTTTGTCTGCTTGGGGAACATTTAATATCCTCCTTCTAGTGGTTGGAAAATATATATATTTAATTAACTATAGTCTTTCTACAGTAGTTCAATACATTAGAATTAATACTTCCTATCTATCTGTAATTTTGTGTAATTTAACAGATTTCTGCTTTGGCCCCTACCCTTCCCAGTCCCTAATAAACTCTATTCCACCTTTTACGTTTATAAAAATCAACATTTCTTAGCTTCCACATATGACCAAGAGCATGCACTATTTTACTTTCTGTTCCTGGTTCCTTTTATTTAACACAATGTCCTCCAGTTTATTCATGTTGCCACGAATGACAAGATTTTATTCTTTTATATGGCTGAATTGTATTTCATCATATATACATATATATATATACACATACATATATAAAACATTTTTAAAAATCCATTTATCTGTGGTTGAACATCTAGGTTGATTCCATAACTTGGCCATTGTGAATAGTCCTGCAATACACATGGAGCAGAAGGGAAGATGTCTCTTCTATTTACTGCTTTTATTTCCTTTGAATAAAGGCTCAGTAGTGGGGTTGCTGGATCATATGGTAGTTCTATTTGTAGATTTTTAAGGAATTTCCATATTATTCTCTATAGTGACTGAACTCGTTTACATTCTCATTAACAGTATACAAGAGTTCCCTTTTCCACATCCTCGACAGCATTTGTAATTCCTTCCTTTTTTGATAATACCTATTCTGAGGTAAAACAATACATCACTGTGATTTTGATTCATGTTTTTCTGATAATCTGTGATATTGAGCATTTTTTTCATATATTCATTGGCCATATTCATGTCTTCTTTTAAAAAATGTTCAGATCATTTGCCCATTTTTAATTTTTTTTTTTTTTTTTTTTGGTGTTCAGGTGTTGTAGTCCTTGTGAGACAGCCAACACAAGTTTATGAAAAAGGGAGCAATGGGAAGATGAATCCTCTACTTCTACCCAGGAAGTTCTCAATCATATTGCCACAGTTCTGCCTCCCATAGACAACTTGGAAATGTTTGCACACACTCTAAGAAAAAATATCTGTATGTGCCAACATCCTTTTTTCAAGTATAATTTTACTACTTTTTAATTTTAATTCTATTAAAAATGACAGACTCAGATCTTCTGCCTGGTTAATTTGTACTCATCCTAGGAATTATAACACAAACAGACAATTTTAGATGTTGTATAAGCATTGCCATATATTCTAGAAACTACACAGTCTACCCTTCTAACTTTCACACCTAGTCTACCATGGTAACCTGATCATTTTTACATCTCTATCATATATTTTAACACATACTTAAAATATTGTGTTATAAGTACTGGTGTTTCTTCCTATTCTCCACCAGAGCAAAAGCTTCTTAATGACTGAAATTTCTTTTATTTATTTATTTATTTCCAATATTTAAGCGAAACTAGCGATATATAGGTACTCAATTGTTTGACAGACTATAACATCTTAAGGTCAGATATTCAACTCTTTCCCCAACACGACCTGCGTGATCTGTACAGATGTTCAATAAATAAATGTTAATAAGAAAATTTTCTTTTTTCTTTTCTTTTTTTTTGAGTTGGAGTCTCACTCTGTCGCCCAGACTGGA
>NW_007259389.1:437801-440346 GCF_000164805.1 Carlito syrichta
GGGCTCAGGCCATCCACTCACCTCAGCCTCCCAAAGGCGCGGGATTACAGGCTGAGCCACCAAGCCCGGCTATAAGAAAATTTTCAATTACTTTTTAAATGTAGGCTTGATTTAAATTAAAAATAAAATCATTACATAATAAGAAAAAAAGTAATGCTTTATGAACTGAACATAAACACAAATATATTAAATCACTTCTTTCTGACTAGGCAATATTTTAGTGTAGATCAGAAACTATTCTTTGATATTTTCATTCTGGGATTTTTTTTTGTATATTGTAAGCATATTATATTCCATAATGCCTATGCTATACTTCATAAGGAGACAATTAATGAGACTAATTAGGTGGATAAAATTTATGAAGATAAAATTGAGAGTTATTATTTAAATTCCAGGTGCATTTTAAAAGAATGTAAATCATTTTTAAAGGAATAATGACAATACAATATGTTAAATGATTAAAATATATACACTATTTAAATGAGGATTCACTTAAGGAAAGGCAATTAAAGAGGTTGAATGGTTTCTATTTAATTTGATTTTTATTGTTTTAAATGTCATGGACTAGTTATCTCTTTAAAGATAACTATGGAATGAAACAAATGGATAAAGGAAGCTAATATGACATGGTACATTAGACTATTATTCCTATCTTCATTTGCTCCTTGTTATAGAGTTATATAACCACACTCTTGCAATGTGACTTTGCAACACTTCTCATAAGAACAGACAGAATGTATTTTTCTACCTCATTGATATTGGGCTTGCATATAACGTAATCTAATCTCACAATTTGAGTAATACAGAAGTAATTTCTTATTTCAAACCAGAAACACATCACTTTAATTTCCCTGTTGCCCTGCCAAACCACTAATTTTCCTGCCACCTTCTCAAAGGCATTTAAAATATTATTGAATAATTTTTCCCTCTTTCAATAATCATCCTTCTCTTTTTCCCTAAATCATTGTGTGTGTGTTTTTAAAAATTTCTGCTTTGTACTTGATAACTCCAAGCAATATACAAATGTGACACTACAGCTTCCAGCTTAAAAAATGCAAACTTTATCTTGATCAAGTTATCCAGACTAGCCATCCCTTGAAAGACAATCCTTGGAAAGAGTGATGTGTATTTAATGGTCACAACTCATCTTCCCTCATTTGTTCCTTAATGCACTATAATCAGATTTTGTCAAGGTTACCAAAGATTTCCATTGTTGCTAAATCCAGTTGTCA
Organism: Carlito syrichta; assembly: GCF_000164805.1. NCBI lineage: Eukaryota > Metazoa > Chordata > Mammalia > Primates > Tarsiidae > Carlito > Carlito syrichta. The sequence continues at coordinate 439,034 of NW_007259389.1, forward strand.
ATTATCATATCTTATCTTTCTTAAATTTGATAGTATTTGACAGATTATCACTCCTGGTTGCCATCTTTCACTTGACTTAATGCCACATATTCTTGGTTTTCCTTCTATTTCTCTGGTTTCTTTTCCCCAGACTCCTGTACTGATTTCTCTCTCTTTTACGTGGAGCATCTTATTTTGCAGTGTTTCAGGTATCAGTCATTGTGCCACTCTTCTTCTCAATCTATATTTATTTCATTGGTCATCTCAGAAACAGGTATAGAAGGCCTCAAATTAATATATGTAGACCAGATTTCTCTCCGGAATTCCAGATTCATATGTACATTGATTACTCAATATCTCACTTCAATTACTCATACATAACTTACATTTTGTATTTCCAAAATATATTTCCTGATTTTTCCATCCAAACTTGCTTTACCATGTGCTTTCCATTTCTGTGAACTGAAACTCTGAAACCTTTCTAATTACTACATTTAAAATTTAGTTCAACATTTATTACATTAGGGAAGTAAGAATGGATAAAGTGCCTTCTAACTGCAATCTAACTGTTGTACAAATTATATTATTAGGCACTATGGAAGAAACAAATAAATGAGAGGCTCCGAGCTCAGACTAAGACAGAACAGAGAGCAGTGATGGTAATTAGGAATGGAGTCTAAAAGTTTGACACAGATTTTACAAGTGAGTTTTTGTGTGTGTTATTTTTAATTAAATTTTAACAAGTTGAATCCAAGAAGCATATACTAAAGATTTATTATGGGCAATGTCCTGGGTTAGGTCTATATATTTCATGAAAAGGAACAAAGTGTGATCTTTGACCTCATGGAGAGAAGAAAGAGCTTAAATTTCATAATGAATTAAACTAAAAAAGAGAGAAAGTTATAGAGAATTGAGACCCAAGAAAAGAAACTTGGTATTCTCTAAAATGTATGTGATCCAACCATAAAAAAAATAGTAACCAAAGAATGCATAAAGCATGATCAAAAGCTAAAAGTTTAGAAATGTTGTACATAACAAAATTATTACCACCCAAAAAGAGAAATTAGCACTAACGATAAGTTTCAATTTCTCCAGCTTTCCATCTGGAAGCTTGGCTAATTTTGTTGCTCTCTTTCTATACTCTTTACACACAGGAGCAGTTTTGTATATGATTAATTTGTGGAAATCAGGTACAACTTCTTTTGGAGTATCTCTCTTCTTTTCAGAACCAAGGTGTTCTCAGCAATACACACACACACACACACACACACACACACACACACACACACACACAATGGAATACTATTCAACAACAAAAAAGAATGAAATAATGC
>NW_007259389.1:440366-454514 GCF_000164805.1 Carlito syrichta
CACACACACACACACACACACACACACATTTATTGCTCCGTCATGAAGCAGGCTCTTCACAGGTGAGAAGGCTTGAAAATATCAGGAACTGCCTATGACTAAATGATAAGGGTCTACTTCATTAAGGAGGAGAATATTATGGAACCTGTTTTGATACTGTACTTTTAGTCTCACTCATCATCATTCTTATTAATAATATTTGATACCCATCTTTCTGCATTCTGAATCTTTTAAATAATTGTTCATTCTGAAGAAGATGATTAAACAGTTTAAAAATATCCATCACTGCATAAGACTTGAAGAATTAAAAAGAATATATGTATTTAATAAGGTATCTTAGATAAACAAGTTTAACTAGTTATAAGGGGTAGAAATCAGATTTTGAGAGTGAAATAAGTAAAAGAGTATTGAAGAAATAAGATTAGTGAGGAAGTGTAAGCATTCTAAGTACTTTTTCAACTAAAAAAATGATTGCATAGGAGCTAAAGAATAGTAAAAAAAATCTTTTTTTATTTATTTCATTCTAGTTACTCTTAGAATTTGGACATTTTGGGAGAAGAAAAGGATATTATGAAAAGGAACATTCAATGGAAGAAGAAATATTAATAACTACTTAAAGTAAAAAAATAAGGTGGAATAAAACTAACATATGATAAAGACATTAATTCTGGATCTGAAGACATTTTAAAAGAAAAATGCAATACTTTATATAAAAAAACACATTTTGAGATCAGCAAAAGGATATTTTGAGATAAACTCAAAGAAACTTAAGGTGGTCACTTCAAATAATCTTATTATTCTCAGCCATTGTGGAGATAGTCTTTTTATCCAAAAGACTAGGTTGGACACCTACACAATATTTGAAATTATCCCGATAAAGTGCCACTGAAAAATTAATGAAGCAATTTCTAACCATAAAGCAACAATAGGACTATGGCAAAATAACATATTTTAGAGGGTATAATTTTTAAAATATCTTCTGTGGCCAAGTATAATGGGAAATTTCTTTCTCTGGAGCAATCATCTCTTCTTATTTTAATTTCTACATTGTGACTAAGAATCACAAAATTTTGGTGCTGGGATATATCTATTGTGTAGTAAAAATTACTGGTACAATATGGCCCTCATTTATTGTTTTTATTTCCAAGAAATTAAACACCTAATAATATTTACAATATGATATGTAATTGTATAAAATGTCCAAATATTAAATAGCACTACACATAGAGGGGTGTGTGTGTGTGTGTGTGTGTGTGTGTGTGTGTGTGTATGTGCAAGTAAAGTACAGGTAAATTTTCATGTAATATATAGACAGGAGAAATGTGATATTGATATCACCCTCTACCACATGAATAAAATTCAACTTAATGTCAAATTCATTTTATATGCTCATTATAATATACAAAACAACTTGATTATTGACACTAATATATTACTCAAAGGTTCCCAAATATAATGTTTTTTTAATGCCTTTAATATATGATATAATACTATGATTTAATTTTCTCAATGCTTTGGTAATATTATAAGTATAATGTGGGTACTTATTACAAAAGATTAAGTAAAGAAATAATCATTTATATATTATGTAATTATAAGGAATTTTTAACAATATCCTTACTGCCATAACCATCAGTGCAATTCCTTGCAAGTAACAAAATAAGAAAATTTGAAAACATATATTTTGACCAAGATGATCCATATTCTTTTTTTTTTTTTAAAGACATGGAGTACAATTCAGGATTAGGCATACAAGTGGTCATTGTACAGGTAAAATTTGGGTCTCCCTTTGGTCCCCACTGCATCTGGTAAGATGACACATATTCTATAGCATAAACAGAGAGAGAGAGAAAAAACATATCTTCATCAATATTTGTCTTAGAAAAATAAAATATGTGGAAACCTATACACCTATACAACTGGTAACACAAAGTTCTATTTCAGAATATGATCTTCTTGTTTTCAGGATGCAAAATTTAAAAAGTCAATATTTTTCAGTGTTATACAATATATAATTAGGCATAGAGTTAGTCACTTGGAATTTCTTAAAGAAAGTGCTTTGGATTTCCCTTGACTTAATGAGAACAAGGATAACTTATTTATTATTTATCCATTTGTGATTTATTTGAGCATTCCATTATGCATTATTATTTCAATAAAGAAGAAAAATAATCATTTTAAGCAATCATTCTGTGTCAGACACCATGATCTGTGCTGGGGATCCACAGATACTGCCCTTTTAGGAGCTCAACTATAGTGCTCTGTGCATGTGACCTCATGTGGCTGTACCTCATCAGCTGTGCTTGTGTTGTCGATCAGAACAGAATGAAAAAGATATCTGTTTAAGTGAGCTCCACCATTTACACTTTATAGGATGCAGCAAAATGTAGAGCTAAAGTGATAGAATTGCTACGATATTTCCATCTGGTCCTAGTTAGCCAACTCCTGCACTCCTCTATTTTGGTTTGCTCAACTTCTAAAAGTATGCAGATATGTTGAGCACATTGTCCCAGAAAGAAAAAGAATTGACTGTTTATAAATGTACATACTACTTCAGTGTCTCTTTGACATTCTGTTTAATGGCATTAAGAGGGAAAATCTGGTTTACCGCCTTTATGTCTGCCTCATCATTTATACTTTATATGTTTGCTCTTCATATACTTGTTTAAAAAATATTAAAATTTCAGACAATGACAATGACACAAAAAGAAAATAACTGTAAGGATTTTTCTGAGAAATCACAACTTTTATCCAAAATTTACTTCAAATAACTAACAAAGTAATGAGATCTTGTATGTAAAAATATGTGATAAATTATGCAGCCTCAATGAAAATCGGTTGAAAAATTCCCAAGGAAATGTCTTCAGACATAGCAGGAAGGTCGGAGCATATTGTGCTAACACATAATAATGTCTCTCTAATTAGAAACACATGAAGATTTAGGCATACACACACAAACAAGCACAAGCACACACACCCGTCTTTTAAACATATGTAAGGAACAAAGATAAGTTTACCAAAAAAATTGTGCCTTTATTGCTGCATAGTAACAACAAATTACCATACATTTAGTGTTATAAAGCAAGATAAATTTATTATCTCATGGTTCCTGTGAATTAAGGGTCTAGCTACAGGTTAGCTGGGTTCTCTGTTCGGAACCTCACGAGGTTTAAATCAAGAGTCTATGGGTCCATGAGGCTTGGGTCTTTCAAGTTTGCTGGTTGCATGCGGTATTCAGCTCCTTGTTGTTCATTTGAATTCTCTGTTTTCTTGTTTTAGTTATTAACAGGAGACAATTTTCAGTTCCTAGAAGCTGCCCTCGTGTCCTTTCCATGGGATCTCCTCCACAAACAGTTCACAACATGGTTGTTTTCTTCTTCAAGGCCAGCAGGAAAATGTCTTTCACTTTGAATCTCCCTGGTCTCTTTTAGGGTTCCCCGATTAGATCAGACTCATCCAGTATAATCTCACTTTTACTCAACTCAAAGTGAAGTGTTTCGAGACCCTAGTTACATCTGCAAGATCTTGTCTGCTGTATGATTAAAAGTACTCATACACCACACTCACAAGTCCTACTCGCATGCAAAGGCTGAGATTACGCAAGGCATATTCATGAAGGTTTGGGAATCTTGGAGGCACTCTCAGAACTCTGCTTACCATACCAATTGTCAGCTTCTATGGCATATCATCAGACATCAGTTTCTAGGCCCTCTGCATTAGTAGATATTAGTGATACAGTAGAATGAAAAGAGAGAGAGTACATTTATCTCATTTCACTATTGTTAGATCTTGGTTTCTGTTTCTTAATCTCTTCGCCTCAAGTTTCTCATTTAACTTGATAATAATTAATAGTGCCTGTGAGAACAAACTAAGTCACTACATAAAAAGGAGCTTTGTAAGCAATAAAAGAATCACTCCACATAGGAATGGCAAATGAAGACATAAAAGTGTATAGGCATTATATATGTGTGAGTATTGCATAAGTGTTTAATATCATTGCATATGTATGTTATACATGCAATAACAAAAAAGTATACTTATGATTTTGTCTGTGTGTCTTTTACAGATATACACACATTTACTCAGACGCTGCTATTCCAATATCATCATTGCTTTGAACAGTTAACACAAGAGACTATAGTTTTGTCATCATGGCTTTAGTTTGATGCGCTCCATTCCCTCCCACTTTCTCCATGTTTTTGGTTTCCCATATTTGAACATCACAACCCATTTGATCCACATAGCTTTAATTATTTTCATTTATTTATGGCTGGAGTAACATATGTACTAAAGAGTCTTCCCCCACCTCCAGGAAATATTTGATTCCACTGATGAACTCTGATGTGCGCAAGATTTTATTTTTTCTTAGGATGAAACATCTTTTCAACTTTTAACTGATCATTTTGTCATAACTCTAATATTATGTATTGCATTAAACTGAAAGACCTGTGAATGCTATTTAAGAGAAAGGTTATTACATTCACTGAATATGCACCTTGGGAAGTGCTATAAATTTGAAGTAAGAATGCAAATGAGAAAGCATTATGTTAAGAGTCACCTTGAATTACTTTTATAGGGCATTGAAATTTTAATTTATAAATCAAAATCCATACACTTTAATATCAATTAATGTCAAATTACCTGTTACCTTATATTTCAAATATTTACTATAATAGGGTAGAAGACAATGTTTAATAATTCTGAGTCTGGATAAGAACAGAGAATATATATCAGGGACTAATATTATGTTTTCCTAGCTGAAACTTCTTGTCCACTGATTCTTGGTTGTATAAATCATGAAGTTTATTTAAAAAACAAAAATATTACACATTAGCAGGTACCAGTGAATACTTGTTCCTCAACTAAGACAAACACTCAACTTCCTTTCAGGATAGTTAGCATGTTCATTTTATTAAATAATTCATCTCTGTAGATGTTGGAGAAGATGTGATGAAAAAGGAACACTTCTACACTGTTGATGGGAGTGTAAACTAGTATAGCTGCTGTAGAAAACAGTGCGGCGATTCCTAAAAGTTCTAAAAATCGACCTTCCATATGCCCCTGCAATTCCCCTGCTGGGGCTATACCTGGAAGAAATCAAATCACTCTATAAAAAAGATGTGTGCACACGTATGTTTGTTGTTCATAATAGCAAGAACATGGAACCAACTGTGCTGCCCATCCAAAGAGAACTGGTTTTTAAAAATATGGTACATATACACAGTGGAATATTATGCAGCCATAAAGAAGAACAAAATCACGAACTTCACAGCAACCTGGATGGAATTAGAGTCTATGATACTGAGTGATCTTTCAGAAACAAAGAACTGAGTATCACATGTTCTCACTCATAAGTAGACCTTGAACAACTGCCATAATACTATAAGAAAAGGATTGACAGTAGCGGGAAACTACAGGGAGGAAGGGGGACAGAGAGGTGGGATTGACAGTAGTGGAAATCTGCCTGGGGAAGAGGGGGGGCACACCTCATCAGCAAGGGTGTCTGCACAATGAATATTTGTATACCTAACCCTGAATTGTACCCCACAATGTTAAAATTAAAAAAAATTTAAAAAGTTAAAAAAAGAAAGAAACAACTGAAAATTATGAAGATTGTGTCTCTTACCTCATGAGCAAAAGTTTTCTTAACAGATTGTCCCCAATAGGTCTCTCAATCTATAGCTTCTATTCAAATATGTCTATCTACTTATCTATCTATCTATCTATCTATCTATCTATCTATCTATCATCTATCCATCTAAAAGAAAAACAGGTTTAGGGGATTTTTTGATGTTGGTTTAATAAAACAAACATCTAAAATTCACAGTTACATCTATTCAATTGTAAAGTGTAATCTAACTTTCCTAAACTCATATAATACTAATTTTTTAAAATGTGAGGAAATTTATTAAATATTTATTTTTGTCTCTATGTTTCAAGACTTACAATTTATCTATCAGATAAACTCTGCAATTTGTTAGAAAAATGTACAAAGGAGTGCATAAAATATGAATGTGATATTACAAAGAGTAAATCATCAAAACCACATGTAATCAATCTTAAGGTGCACCATATTTTGTGTACAATTAAGAAAAAAATTCTGTCAATGATGTAATGTATTCTGTGTCTTAGAATTTTTATTCATATGTATTTGAAAATATTTTACGATTATTTAGGTGTACATATTGTATTTTTTCTACAATTATAACAAAAACAACGCAAAAAATAAAATGATTATCTTAAAATGTTTCTACAATCTAAGTCCAAGGCTTTCAGATACTTTTAAATCAGGGCAAAGTCCTTTTTGTATCCTTCACATAACAGCATCCTCTGTGCCAGCATAAGGAGAAGAGTGCACATTAAAAACATCATCCATTATGATGTATTATCTCTAGTATCTCCTTCCAAGCCTCTAAGTGCCAACTTACAAATTTTGATGCCAGTGTTATTTTTTTGGCACGTGGTAAGTGTCCTTTTCATATATCTTAGTTTTTAAAAAATACAGTTTAACCTACTTTTAGATTTATTTCTTATTAGGTCCCATATAGTACTTGATTGTTACTCAGCAGGAAAATATGAAATAATTTTCATAGCTCCAATAGTATATATTTACTTCACTGATATTAGTTTTATTTTCCTTTTTTATCTATGATAATTTCCAAAATTACTTTGTATCTCTCTTTTTTTTAATTTAAAAAATATTTATTTTAAAGGTGTGGGGTACAATTCAGGGTTAGGTACAGATGTTCATTATGCACGTACCCTTGATGATGAGGTGTGCTCCCCCTTTCCCAGCAGATTCCCACTACTGCCACTCCCACCTCCCCCCACTGCCCCCCGCTGGCAGTTTCCCACTACTGCCAATCCTTTTAATAAGCTTTATTTTTTTAATGTATTTATTATAAAGATGTGGGGTACAATTCAGGGTTAGGTATACAAACATTGATCATGTGGGTACCCTTGTTGATGAGGTATGCCCCTCCCTCCCCAGGAAGTTTCCCCCAACTGCCAGTCCCATTCCCACTTCCCCTGCCAATTGCTTTCTTAGAGCATCATAATAGTTCAAGTTCACCTTATGAGTGAGAACATATGGAACTCAGTTCTTTGTTTCTGTGATAAATCATTTAGTATTATCAACTCCAATTCCATCCAATTTGCTGCAAAATCCATATATTTGTCCTTCCTTATGGCTGCATAATATTCCATTGTGTATATGTACCACATTTTTTATCCAGTCCAGCTTCGATGGGCCACACGGTTGGTTCCATGTTTTTGATATTGTGAATAGAGTTGCTACAAACATACGTGTGCAGGTATCTTTTTTTGTCGAATGATTTGAGTTCCTCTGGGTATATTCCCAATAGGGAAATTGCTGGGTCATATGGAAGGTCAATTTCTAGTTCCTTCAGAAATTGCCACACTGCCTTCCAAAGAGGTTGTACTAGTCTGCATTCCCACAGCAGTGTAGAAGTGTTCCTTTTTCTCCACAACCTCGCCAGCATCTGTTGTTTGTTTCATTAATGATGGCCATTCTTACAGGGGTTAGGTGTTATCTCAATGTGGTTTGATTTGCATTTCTCTAATGATGAGTGAGGCTGAGCACTTTTTCATGTGTCTGTTGGCCCCCCGTATATCTTCCTTTGAGAAGTGTCTATTCATGTCTTTTGCCCACTTTTTAAAGGGGCTGTTTGTTTTTTTCCTTTCAGTGCATTTGAGTGCCTTGTAGATCCTAGACGTTAGGCCTTTGTCAGATATACAGTTGGCAAATATTTTTTCCCATTCTGTGGGCTGTCTCCCTGCTCTCTTGTTTCTTTGGCTTTGCAGAAGTTTGTCAGTTTAATGAGGTCCCACTTGTCTATCTTATCTCTTATGCTCTAGGCACTTCGGGTTTTGTACATGTTTTTAAAGATCAGTGAATATCACATATATGGTACCACTGATGAGCATTACACAATGAAATGTTGATAATATAAAGTCATAAACAAAGGTCATGTATGAAAAGGTAAGGACAGCTCTGTCATATCTTCCATGTGACTGCCAGTAATTATAAAGTATATACAGAAGGTGTATAAATTATAAGGTATATAAATGTATTATAAGATACCATCAATATTTCAATTTTAAAATCATATTTCTTTAAAAAATATTTCAATAGCTTTAAGGGGTACAAATGATTTTTGGTTACATGAATGCATGTATAGTGGCGAAGAACTCTGGGTTTTCAGTGCACCCTCCACCAACACCAGTGCTCATTGTATCCAATAAATGATTTTTCATCCCTACTCCCACTGACCTTCCCCCTTCTGAGACTTCAGTATTCATTATGCCATTCTATATTCCTCTGCAGTTATTTAGTTTAGCTCCTATTTATAAGTGAGAACATGTGACATTTAGTTTTTCATTCCTGTGTTAGTTTACTTAGGATGGTCTCCAATTCCATCCAAGTTGATGCAAAAGACTATAATTTTTTATGGCTGAATAGTATTTTATTATAAACCACATTTTTCTTAGCCATGGATCAGTTGATGGACATTTACATGATTCCACTTCTTTGCAACTGTGAATTGTGCTGCAATGAACATGTGGGTGCAGGTGTCTTTTTTGTATAAGGACTTCTGTTCCTTTGTGTAGATACCAAATAATGGGATTGCTGGATCAAATGGAAGATCTACTTTTAGTTCTACAATAAATCCCCATGTTGATTTCCATAGAAATTGTACTAGCTTACATTCCCACTAACAGTGTATAAGTACTCCCTTTCCACCACATTCATGGCAATATCTTTTTTTTTCTTTTTTAACAAAGGCCATTCTCTATTTATAAATTTTGCTAGGAAAAAATTTACCAATTCCTGCTTAGAATAGGCAGTTTATATTGGCAATATCTTTACCAATGGCACATTGGATCATATATATAAATTATTTTGACTCCATTAATTCCATCATAAAATGTACTCAGCTGAGAAGGAAAATTAGTAAAGCCATGAATCAATGTTTTCCACAATTTGTGTATTCATCCATTATGAACATGAATCATTTAAGTAACTATTTTCTTAATTATAAGAAAGCACTTTGGATGTGTGAGACTAATGGTGAAATTAGGACACATATTTTTATGAAATCCAAGACATTCTTATTTACATGTGGATGGTACCATAAGTGTTGGAAGCAGCATTAGAAATGAATAAGAAAAGCAGAATAAGTAGAAATAGTTTTGTCTACTTAAGATAATAGTCAGCTTATACTCATTTTCTATGATGTATGACCAGACAGAGGTATATACAAGCATAGCCAAAAAAACAGAATCAATATTATAAATTGTACATCTCAATCTTTTAATTTTCTGAAGTGTTAAGATCATATTTAGCTGTCTACTCATGATAATACATGCCAGAGCATCTGAGCACTCAATATCTGTTTGTTGCATTGAATTTTAGGAACCAAAAACAATCAATTTAAATAACTCAGTGATTCCTTGCAAATTGCAATTGTTTCAACTTAAATGTGATCTCTAAATTCAAACATTGTGTCTTATAATTCCAATAACAGGAAACATACTCTACTTTAGAGGATTCAATCAAAACTAACCATTTTTTTCAGTCATCAATAAAATTGTTAACAATACACTTGTCAACAGATTACCAAGTACTATAAGAAGGTCTGATTTAGTTTTGTGTTTTGATGCTATGCTTCCCAATAAAGCATAAAAAAGCTCTCTATATAACTGAAAGTCTGCATTTTTTGTCAGCTTGGTATACTTCTTTTAAGAAATATGCTCTATAAAGATGAGTATTTTAAATTGCTCCTTGATTCTTCACTTGTAAACATAAATTGTGTTAATTGCCACAACCCAATTCTAAAGTTGTTGAACAGAGAACTGATCAGAGTGCCTTAATAATTTAGAATTTAATGCATATGAACTAACCACATAAAAATGATTTTACTTTTCTTACCTTGCCCCAAGGCAACTTGATTATAAAATTTTCACTCTCCCACTGTCCTTGAGTAATAACATTATTATCCATAACTACTTAGTCTGCTGTCCAAAAGAACAGAGAATGAGTAATTTGGTAAGTCTATAAGGCATTACATTACTGGCACATTTTTCAAATGCAAAGGTGCATGACAGCGTTAGTAAAATATATAAGCATTTCAAGTATTCTTTAACCTATAAAGGATTTTTTTGTAAGTTTATATTCAGCAGGAATTCATCCATCTACTATTATAGTATTAATTTCATCATTTTGTGTAGTTAATATTTAATAATTCATTCAAAAGTTATATATATTCTTATATTCATCTAGACTATTTATTTGTGTATATATAGTCATACACTGAAAAATTATGTAACTTATAGAATTCTACAGGAAAACAAAGCCTAATAATATACATTGAAATATAATACAAACTCTATTTTTAATATCTAATTTTCCAGATTTCTTTCTAAACTAGCATTTCCTGGCTCATGCTACAAAGAAATGATTTAATTTCTATCAATTATCAATTTCTACTAATCATTTTCCATTAGATAATATGAAATACTGAAATAATTTCAAAAACAAAACATTATTTTCAGAAGAAATCTTGTTTTGTGAATATTTTGACATATTTGTGAACACTTTGGCTTCCTTGTATATAGATATGATAATTCCATTAACATGCTATTCATTGAGGCCCTCAGGAAGACGGCAGTGGAGTCAGTCATGCTAAGTGAGTCCCTGTGTGAATGAGTGAGAGTATGAAAAAATTTTGTGTCTATGGTGGTGAGTAAGTGGGCATGTGAGTGGCTGGCTGAGTAGGGACTCGGAAACAAGTGGCCAGGGCTTTCCTGGTGAAGCAGCTGGTGGCTCAGCTTCTCTGCTTGGTCCGTAGCACTTCCTGGGGTGCAGAAGCCTGGTACCATTTTTTTAAAAATCAGCAAAACCCTTCCTAGGAAGAAGCTGTCTGGGCAGACTGCTGGTTCCAGGCTCTGCCTCACCACTGAGCAAGGGCTGGGGAGGGAGCACAACAAGGGAGCTCAGAGGCAGAGCACTACTGGAGAAGTCAAAAGAGACACCGAGACAACATCTTGAAAACTGAGCAGGAAAGGGCTCCATCTTGCTCACCATGGAAAGACAGAACCCACTCGATCTCTGTGACTAGTAGATTAACTGCTCAGGGGTTGATCATGGCCCAGAGGATATATCCTGAAAGCACAAACTCCAGAGGGGCAAGACGAGTGATGAGTCTCAGCCCTCCACACCCGCTACCCTGATTCAGCTGTAGAACATAGAGTGTGGCCAGAAAAAGGACAAGGAAGATCTCCAAAGAGATCAATGGTAAATCTGGGACTGAACCAACCCCCTCCTTCTCAGCAATCCCCTGCACATCAGTCCCACATGGCTGGGGCATGATTAAGAGAGACAAGCCCAGGTGGAGCCTAGAAGTCAGCCACAATAGGGGACTCCATTCCAGGATAAACCTGGCTGGGGTGCCCCTTGCCAGTACGGGGAAGAGACAATCCTACACCTCTCCACCAGAGGGGATCTCTTTGACCATACTAAGGAGAGAAGAGAGAACTAAAGCCCCACCCAACTCCATCACTCCCTCCTCCTTCCCTGGGCCAGACACTGAGGAGACTGTGAATGAGGCCAAAGCTCTGCAGGAGACAACCTCTCAGAGGGGCAACTGAGAGGACAATTTCAGAACCTGCCACAAGAGGGCAGGTTTTTTGGTTTGTGTGTGTGTTTGCTATTTTTTTAATATTTTTCCTTTGTGCATGAATGTAAGGATTCAATCTGCATCCTCCCCACCCCTTTTTTCTCGTTCTTTCTGTCTTTTTTTGTCTTCTTTTTATGTGTGTATGTGAAGTATTGAGTGTCCATCTCTCATTTTTTTGTTTGTTTGCTTTTACTTTTTCATTTTTCTCTTTTTTTTAGTTCAAAGTTTGAGCGAATACTTGTGTGAGGGTTTGATTTGAATTTGTTTTCATTTCTTTTCTTTTTCCTCTTTTTCTTCTTTCATTCTGTATTGGGCGGGTGTGTGTGTGTGTGTGTGTGTGTGTGTGTGTGTGTGTGTTTAGTTTTCCTTGATTTTTATTATTGTTGTTTGTTTTATTTTATTTTGTTGTTACCCCAGTTTGTTTTGGTGTGTGTGTGCATGTGTGTTTAATTGTTTTTGCTTTGGTTTCATTCTTTGTTATTCTATTTTTTATTTTAAATTTTAGTCCATATCATTTCATTTGACTATTCTCTGTTCTATTCATTACTGCTACTGTATATTGGACTCAGGGGGTACACACATGTACCCATTGTTTCATCATATAGAGTGGTGATAGGGAGTGTGTCTCAGGGAACCCATAACATAATCCATGAACACTTTGATTTGCAAGTAGTTTCCAAATTCTAGCTCCCTGTCCCCTACCCTATTCGACTCTCAAATCCACAAGGGATAGCAAAACTTCACACCCACAGCCCTGTTTGAAAATAGAACAAATTGGAGCAGGTCAGGAAGATAGCAACCGAGCCAGTCAGACTATGTGAGTCCCAGTGTGAGTGAGTTAAGTGTATGAAAAATTTTGTGTACATGTTGGTGAGTAGGTGTGTGAGTGACTGAATGAGTGAGAGCTAGGGAACTAGCGGCCAGGGTTCTCCTGGTGCAGTGGCTGGTGCCACAGGTGCTTGGCTTGGACCCTAGCAATTCCTGGGACACAGAAGCTGAGTGCCTTTTTTTAGAAAAAGCAACAAAATCTTTCCTGGGAAGAAAATGTTGGGAGAGACTGATTAAGTGGGGGCTCATCAGCAAGTAGCCAGGGCCTTCCTGGTGAAGCAGCTCATGCTGCAGCCGCTCTACTTGGTCCCTAGTGCTTCCCAGGTCACAGTAGGGATGGCTGGGTGCCATTTTTTTTTAATGTACAAAAGTTTTCCTGTGAAGAAGTGGTGGGGAGAGACTACTGGCTCCAGACTTTGCCTCACCATGGCAACAGGAGAGGAGAGACTGCTGGCTCCAGACTTTGCCTCACTGCTACAATGCATAGCTGGAAACTGGCAGCAAGGACTGCAGTGGGAGCCCAGAGACAGAGTCCCACCAGAAAAGACAAAACAGGAAACCCACCATCATCTTGAAAGTGGGGCAGGCAACTGCTCCAACTTGCTCACCATGGATCAACAGACCCTATCTCTGTGACTGGTGGATCAACGACTCAAGGGTTGATCATGACCCAGAAAGAATATCCTGAAAGCACAAACTTCATAGACACAGGACAATTGCTGAGTCTCAGGCACCCCAGCTCCTACCCTGATTCAACCATGGGACAAAGGCCAGAAAAGGATGAGGAAGACCTCCAAAGAGATCTGTGGTGATTCCTGGGCTGACCCAACCCTCCTTCTCCTCTGCAATCCTCTGAATGTCAGACCAACACATCTAGGGAACAAAAGAGAGAGACAAACCCAAGCAGAACCTGGATGACAGTAAAAATAGAACTCCAATCCAGAATAGGCCTGGCTGGGGCACCTCCCATGAGTACATACCTGGGGAAGAAACAATCCTGTATCCTCCCCCCACCCTAACCAAATGATAGTGGGAAGGGAGAACTTCAGCCCCCACCCATACCCACTGCCCCACTTCATTCCCTGCTCCAGACACTGGGGAGAGAAAGAAAGGGGCAGAATCTCTGCAGGAGATAGCAGAACAGATGAGAGGAACAATTACAGAACCTTCCACAAGAAGACAGGGCTTTATTTTTTCTTTTTTTAATTTTAATTTTTAAAAAATTTTTTGCCTGTTTGTTAGTTCATCTATTTTTAAAATATTTTTCCTTTGTGTGTGGATGTGTATATGATCATGTATTTATCTGAATCCCCCCTTTTTTTACTTTCTTTTTCTTCCTTCTTTCTTTTTGTTTTTCTTTATGTGTGCATGTGAATGACTGAGTGTTCATATTTTAGTTTTTTTGTTATTGTTGGTTTGTTTTTGCTCTTTTTTCATCCTTTTTAAAAATTGTTTTACTTTAAAGTTTGTGTGAAAATATGTGTGAGGATTCAATCTGATTCTTTGTTTTGCTTTTTTTTTGTATTTTTGTCTTTTGTTTTTTTCATGGTCTTTCTCTTTGTCTTCTTCATTCATTTTGTGCTAGGCATGTGTGTGTGTGTGTGTGTGTGTGTGTGTGTGT
>NW_007259389.1:454534-468579 GCF_000164805.1 Carlito syrichta
GTGTGCGTGCATGCACACACTTAATTTTCCTGTTTTGGTTGTTTTTGTTGCTGTTTGTTTTGTTTCACTTTGTTATCATACCAGTTTGTCTTGAGGTGTGTGTTTGTGTGTTCAATTGTTTTTTGCTTTGGTTTCTGCCTTCATTTTTCTGTGTTTTTTTCCTTTTTAAAAATTCTTGTCCATCTTATTTCATTCTATTTTCCTCTCTTCTCATTGTTGTCACTGTATCTTGACTCTGGGGGTACACACTCTATATCGTCATATAGAGTAGAGATGGGGAGTGGGTCTCAAGGGACACATACCACAATTAGTGAACATTGTAATTTGCAAGTGGTTTCTGAGTCCTAGCTCCCCATCACCTACCTTATTTGACTTTCAAACTGCAAGAGACAGCAAAGCTTCTCACCCACAGTCATGTTTCAAAATAGAACAAATCCAGAGACTGGATCAAGGAAGAATAGAAGGCTAAGGAAACATCAGAAGTGAAAGCCTCTTCCACTGCCACTGAATAATGGAACTAAAGAGAAAAGCAAGAGATCTGTCACATATGAGGAAAAACCAACAGAAGACCACAGGTAATTTCCAGTGTAACAAAAAGAAAACTCCTGAAAATCAGACCCAAACAATGGAAGTCACCAATGACTGGCCCCAAAATACAACAGGGATTAGGGAATGATAGAAAGAGTGAATAAGACTAAGGAAAGACAAGATGTAGCTCTAAAATAATTTGTTATAGAGATTATGGCAATAAAAAATTTCATCCAGGAAATAAATAAAAAGAGGACAAGCATGGAAAGTAGATTAATCTAGCAGAAGAAAGAATCTCAGAACTTGAAGATGAGAACACAGAATTAACCTGATCTGTAATAAAACATAGAAAGAAAACACAGAAAGAAAGAATAAAGTCTACAAGAGATGTGTTATTCTATCAAGAGGCCAAATCTATGCCTGATTGGTATCGCAGAAGAAGAAAAGGAAATGGAGAACACCTTGGAGCAGGTATTTCAGAAGGCAAGGCAAGAAAACTTCCCCCATCTCACCAGAGGTGTGACCTGCCAAACACAGAGATAAAGAGAACCCCCACAATACATCACAATACAAATACATCACAACACAAATGAGAAAAACGATCCCTAGACACATAGTAATTCACCTACACAAAGTAGGCACAAAAGAAAAATCCTAAAGGCAGCAGAAGAGAATGACCATACTACCTACCTGGGAAAACCAATCAGAATAGTAGCAGACCTATCAGCAGAAACACCACAAGCGAGGAGGGACTGGGGTCCAATATTCAATGTCCTCAAAGATAAACAATTTCAACCAAGAATTTCCTACCAAGCCAAACTCACCTTCATCAATGGTGGAGAATGGTGGTGACCACACACTTCCCAAGAGAACAGTAGAACAAAGAATCAATAGAAAATACTTCACAACAACTAACTTGAAAGCACACACATACTTCAACCCCAAAGCCAAAAGAAACCAAGCGAATAAAGAAGAAAAAACTTATAGGAACCACATGACAGGGATAATAATCACATTTCAATAATCAGTCTGAGTTGAATGGATTAATGCACCACCAAAAGACACAGAATGGCAAACTGGATAAGAAACTATGACCCAATTATTTGTTGCATCCAGGAAACTCATCTCACCACAAGGGATGCACACAGACTCAAAGTTAAAGGATGGAAAACTAGTTTTCAGGCAAATCGGTCACAAAAAAGGCAGGAGTCACAATCTTAATATCAGAAAAACAACATTTAAGCTATCACAAATTTAAAAAGGTACAAAAGGGTACCTTTTTAAATGATAAAAGGTTTAATCCATCAACAAGAGGTTCCATCCATCAACAAGAAATATCCATCCTAAATATATATGCACCCAACACAAGAGCACAAGCATTTATAAAACAACTGCTAAGAAGATAAACAACTGCTAAAAAGATATTGACTCTAACACTATTATAGCACCAGACTTGAATACCCCACTAACAGATAATCAAGGCAAAAAATCAACAAGGATATACAGAAGTAAACTTGATACTCAATAAAGTGGACTTAATAGATATCTACAGAATATTCCACCAAACAATCACAGAATATATATTTTACTCATCAACACATGGAATGTACTCCAACATCTAGCACATCCTTAGTCATAAACCAAGCATAAACAAATTCCATAAGGTTGAAATATTGTCACTCACCTTCTCAAGCCACAGTGGAATAAAAATAAATAACAACAACAAAGTTTCCCCAAAGTCCACAAAGAAGTGAACACAAAACAGCATGATGCTGACAATTACTGGGTTGACACTGAAATCAAAGAACAAATCAAATGATTACCGGAACCAAATGAAAATGAAGACATCTTACCAACACCTCTGGGATGCCATGAAAACAGTTCTAAGACAGGAATTTATATCTCTATGAGCACACATCAAGAAAATAGAAAGATCACAAGTTGAGAGCCTAACAAATTACTAAAGGGAGCTAGAAAGACAAGATCCCCAGACCCTAACTTTGGCAGAAAGATCCAGATCACCAAAATAAGAGCCCAAATACAGGGCATAGAAGACAAAAATATCACAGAAAACATCAACAAAACAAAAAGCTGGTTATTTAAAATAATCCACAAGATTGATGGACACCTAGCTAGAATGACAAAGAAAAAGACGGCAAAAGCCCAAATAGATATAATCAGAAGTATATAAGATTAAATTGCAACTGATCTCAAAGAACTATGAAAGATTGTAAGAGATTACTATGTACACGTATATGGAAACAAATTTGACAACCTAAATGAAATGGAGGACTTTCTGATGTCACACAACCTCCACAGGTTGAAACAAGAAGACAGATTGAGACACTAAATAGACCAAAAACAGCCCAGGAAATTGTGTCACAAGAAAACTCCCTACCAAAAAAGTCCTAGACCAGGTGGCTTTCCAACAGAATTCTGCAAAACATACAAATAGGAGATGATACCAATCCTATTGAAAGTATTCCAGGCAATTGAGAAAGATGGAATCCTCTTCAAATAAATCCATGAAGTTAATATCACACTGATGTCCAAACCAGGTAAAGTGCCAATAAAAAAAGAGAACCCAGGTCAATATCCCTTATGAACATAGATGCAAAAATCCTCAAAATGATTCTAGCAATCAAATCCAAAAACAAATCACCAAAAACATCCACTATATCCCCAGGATGTAGGGCTGGTTCAACATCCACAAGACCATAAATGTAATTAAATACATCAACAGATGTAAAAACAGGAACCACATGCTTATCTCATTATATGCAGAAAAAGCTTTTGATAAAATCCAGCATCCCTTCTCGATAAAAGACCTCAAAAACCTAGGTATAAAAGGAACATATCTCAAAATAGTAAGTGCCATTTACAATAAGCCCACAGTTATTATATTGCTAAATGGAAACAAACTGGAAAAATTTCCCTTGAAAACTGGAACAAGACAAGACTGCACATTCTCACCCCTCTTGTTCAACATTGAGTTGGAAGTCCTAGTTAAGGCAATTAGAAAAGAGAAGTAAATCAGGAGTATCCAAATAGGAAAAGAGAAAGTCAAGTTATTCCTCTTTGTTGATGATTTGATCCTATACCGTGAAAATTCAAGAGAATCTGTCAAAAACCTGCTTCCACTGATAAAGGACTTTGGCAAAGCCTCAGGGTACAAAATAGTTGTCCAAAAGACAGTTGCATTCTTATACACCAACAACAAGCAGGCAGAGAATCAAATAAAAAGCACAATCCCATTCAGAATACCCAGCAAGAAAAATAAAACACTTCAGTATCTTCCTAACCAGAGACGTGAAAGAGCTTTACAATGAGAGCTAAAAAACACTGCTCAAAAAAAAAATCCAAGAAAACACACACACACAAAAATGGAAAAATATACCATGCTCATGGATAGGAAGAACCAACATTATTAAGAAGTCCATGCTCCCAAATGCAATCTACAGATTCAATGTAATACCCATTAAATTACTAACATCATTCTTCTCAGACCTGAATTTCATATGGAAATGTAGATGACCATGAATAGCCAAAACAATTCTTAGCAAAAGAAACAAAGCAGGAGGTATCACACTTCCAGACTTCAAACTTTACTAGAAGGCTAAAATAATCCAAACAGCCTGGTATTGGTACAAGAACAGGCATACAGATCAATGGATCAGGATAGAGATTCCAGAAGCAAAGTCTCAATTTCTCAACCAACTTATCTTTGAAAAAGCCTCCACCAACAACCACTGGGGAGAGGAGAACCTATTCAGTAAGTGGTGCTGGGAAAACTGGCTGACCACATGCAGAAGATTGAAACAGGACCCCTCCCTATCACCATATTCAAAAATTAACTCTAAATGGGATCAAAAACCTAAATGCAAAACCTCAAACTATAAGAATTTTAGAAAATACAGGAGACACCCTTATGGAAATTGGAACTGGCAACCAATTTCTGATCAAAACCCTAAGTGCCCATTTCATAAGAAATAGGATAGACAAGTGGGACCTCATCAAACTAACAGATTTCTGTAAAGCAAAAGAAAGCATCAAGAGAGCAGGGAGACAGTCCACAGAATGGAAATAAATATTTGACAACTGTATATCTGACAAAGGCTTAACATCTAGGATCTACAAAAAATTCAAAAGGAAAAAAATAAATAGACCCACTGAAAAGTGGACAAAAGACATGAATAGACACTTATCAGATGAAGATATACTAGTAGCCAACAGACACCTGAAAAAGTGCTCAGTCTCACTCATCCTCAGAGAAATGCAAATCAAAACCACATGGAGATGCCATCAAACCCGAGTAAGAATGGCCATCATAAAACAAACACCAACAGACACTGGCAAGGATACAGAGAAAAAGGAACACTTCTACAAACCTCGTGGGAATGCAAACTAGTGCAACTTCTTTGGAAGACAATGTGGCAATTTTGGAAAGAACTAGAAATTGACCTTCCATATGACCCAGCAATCCCCCTATTAGAAATATGCCCAGAGGATCTCAAATCATTCTCCAAAATAGATATCTGCACACATGTTTTTTGCAACTCTATTCACAACAGCCAAAACATGGAACCATTCATACTCTCCACTGAAGATGGACTGGATAAAAAAATGTGGTACATATACACAATGGAATATTATGCAGCCATAAAGAAGGACAAACATATGGACTTCACAGCAACTTGGACGGATTTAGAGTCTATCATACTCAGTGATCTGTCGCAAAAACAAAGAACAGAGTACCATATGTTCTCACTCATAAGCAGATGTTGAACAATTGTCATAATACTGTTAGAAGGGGATTGGCAGTAGTGGGAAACTGCCAGGGGATAGTGGGATTGGCAGTTGAGGGATGCTACCAGGAAGGGAGGGGCATATCTCATCAACAAGTGTACCTGCATAATAAACATTTGTATACCTAACCCTTTGTACTCCACATCTTTAAACTAAACTAAAATAAAATAAATAAAACAAATTCAGAGATGTGATTGGGGAAAAATAGAGGGCTGAGCAAACATAAGAATTGAAAGTTTCTCCAACTGTCACTGGATAATGGAACTAAAGAGATAAGAAAGAGATCTGTCACAAATGAGGAAAAATCAACAGATGAACCCAGGCTATCCACAGTGTTACAAAGAAGAAAAATGCCTTAAAAATCAGACTTCAGAGCCCAAATAATGACTCAAGAAAGACAAGATGCAACATTGAAGGAAATTGTACAGATTTTGTGCATAAAAAATTTTATCCAGAAAGTAAATAACAAGCTGAAAAGCATGGAAAGCAGAATTAATCAATCAGAAGAAAGATTCTCAGAACCTGAAGATCAAAACATGGAATTAACCAGATCTGTAAAAAAACATAGAAAGAAAACTCAGAAAGAAAGAACAAAGCCTCCAATGGTGTGCAATTATATCAAGAGATTGAACCTATACCTAATTGGTATACCAGTAGAAGAAAGGGAAATGGAGAACAGCTTGGAGCAAGTATTCCAGGAGGTTATCCAATAAAATTGTCCCCATGTCACTAGAGATGTGACCATTCAAGTACAAGATATACAGAGAAGCTCCCACAGGACATTGAATGAGAAGACCAATCCCAAGACACATGGTAATTCACCTACACAAACTAGGCACAATGTAAAAAAAACCCTGAAGACAGCAAGAAAGAAAGATCAGAATACTTACCAGGGTAACCCAATCAGAATAGCCCAGACCTATCAGCAGAAACACTACAAGTTAGAAGGGATTGGGGTTCAATATTCAAAGTCCTCAAAGATAAACAATTTCAAGCAAGGATTTTCTACCCAGCCAAGCTCAGCTTCATCAGTGATAGAGAACTAAAATTTTTCCCAGACGTCCAAATCCTAAGAGATTATGCTGCTTCCAGACCAGCTCTGCAGTAGATGCTTAAAAAGTTATTAAGCACAGAAGAAAGAAAAACAGAATGATCACACACTTCCCAAGAGAACAGCAGAACACAGAATCAACAGAGAATACATCATGACTACAAACTTGAAAACACACACATATATCAACACAAATTAAAAGAAAACAAACTACTAAAAACTTTATAAGAACCTTATGGTGGGGAAGCATTCACATTTCAATAATCAAGCTGAATGTGAATGGACTAAATGCCCTGCTGAAAAGACACAGAATGGCAAGCTGGATAAAAAGCCATGACCCAATAATTTGCTGCATCCAGGAAACTCATCTCACCACAAGGAATGCACACAGACTGAGTGTCAGAGGATGGAAAATTAGTTTCCAGGTGAATGGATCACAAAAGAAGGCAGGAGTCACAATCTTTAATATCAGACAAAGTAACCTTTAAGCTATCAAAAATTTAAAAATACAAGGAAGGACATTACATAATGATGATAAGTTCAATCCATCAACAAGAAATATCAATCCTAAACATATTCACCCAAAACTAAAGCATCAGCATTTATGAAGCAACTACTCATAAACTAAAAAAAGATTTTAACTCTAACACTACTATAACTGAGGACTAAAATACCCCACTAACAACCCTAGACAGGTCACTGAGGCAAAACATCAACAAACAGAACCGGAACTTCAAGTTGACACTTACCAAATGAACTTAATAGATACCTACAGAATATTCCATCCAACAACCACAGAATATGCATTCTACTCATCACCACATGGAATGTACTCCAAGATTAATGACATCATTGGTCATAAATCAAGCATAAACAAATTTCATAAAACTGAAATACTACCTTCTCAGACCACATTGGATTAAAAATAAATATCAACACCAACAAAATTGCCCCGAAACCCACAGCGACATGGATACTCAACAGCATGATGAGCGACTAATGGGTCAACACAGATATCAAAACAGAAATTAAAGATTCCTGCAAACAAACGAAAACGAAGAAACATCCTACCAAATCCTCTGGTATGCCATGAAAATAGTACTATGAGGGGAATTTTTATCTCTATGAACATACATCAAGAAAATGTAAAGATCACAAGTTAGCAGTCTAACAAATCATCTAAGGAAGCTGAAAAGACGAGACCACCAAAAACCTAACTTTAGTAGAAAAGTTCAGATCACCAAAGTATAAGCCCAAATACAGTACATAGACAAAAATGTCATAGAACAAAACAACAAAACAAAAAGCCGGTTTTTTGAAAGAATATACAAGATTGATGGACCCCTTGCCAGAATGATCAAGAAAAAGTTCAAATTAAGACAATTGGAAATGTAAAAGATCAAATCACAAGTGACCCTGAAGAAATACAAAAGATGATCAGAGGTTACTATTCACACCTGTATGGAAACACATTTGATAACATAAATGAAATGGAGGACTTTTCAACATCACAAACTCCCAAGGTTGAAACAAGAAGACATTGAGACACTAAATAGACTAAATCAACCAGGAAATTGACTCTGTCCTAAGAAAACTACCTACAAAAAAAAAAGCCCTGAACCAGATGGCTTTCCAGCAGAATTCTACAGAACATACAAGGAGGAGCTGATACCAAACCTATTGAAAGTATTCCAGACAATTGAGAAAGACAGAATTCTCTCCAAATCATGTTATGAAGCTAACATCACACTGATACCCAAACTGGGTAAAGATTCAACAAAAAAAAGAAAAAGAAAAAAAAAAAGAGAACCACAGGCCAATATCCCTAATAAAAATAGAAGCAAAAATCCTCAACAAGATTCTAGCAAATCAGATCCAACAACACATCTCAAACATCAACCACCATCACCAAGTAGGCTTTTGATAAAGTCCAGCATCCCTTCTTGATAAAAACCCTCAAACACTTAGGCATAGAAGAAACATACCTCAAAGTAGTAAGCACCAGCTACAATAAACCCACAGGCAGCATATTGCTAAACAGACAGAAACAGAAAACATTTCCCCTGAAAACCAGAACAAGAGAAGGCTGCCCACTCTCAACCCTCTTGTTCAGTGTTATGTTGGAAGTAGAACGTTAGACAAGAGAAGGAAATCAGGGGCATACAAACAGGAAAAGAGAAAGTTAAGTTATCACTTTTTCTCATGATATGATCCTATAATCTTGAAAACCCAAGAGAATCTGTCAAAAATCTGCTTTTATTGATACAGGAATTTGGCATGGTCTTGGGGTACAGAATAAATATGCAAAAGATAATTGCACTCTTATATACCAACAACAACCAGAGAACCAAATAAAAAGCACAATCCCATTCACAATAGCCACACTAAAAATGAAATATCTTGGTATCTCCCTAACCAGTGAAGTGAAAGATCTTTAAATGAAAACTTCAAAACACTGTTCAAAGAAGTTCAAGAAGACACAATAAATGGAAAAATACTCCAGGCTCGTGGATAGGGAGAATCAACATTGTTAAGATGTCCATCCTACCAAAGGCAATCTACAGATTCAACGCAATACCCATTAAATTACTAACATCATTCTTCTCAGAACTGATAATGACAATACAGAAATTCATCTTGAAACATAAGTGATCATGAATAGCCAAAACAATTCTCAGCAAAAGAAACAAAGTGGGAGGCATCACACTTCCAGACTTTAAACTTTACTGTAAGGCTACAATAATCAAAACAGCCTGGTACTGGTACAAGAATAGGCATATGGACCAATGGAACAGGATAGAGATTCTGGAAGAAAACCCCAATTTCTCAACAAACTCATCTTGGACAAAGCCTGAGCCAACAAGCACTAGGGAGAAGAAAACCTATTCAGTAAGTAGTACTGGGAAAACTGGCTGACCACATATAGAAGACTGAAACAGGACCCCTACCTATCACCATACAGAAAAATCAACTCTGAACTTATCAAAGATCTAAATGTAAAACCTCAAACTATAAGAACCATAGAAAATTCAGGAGACACCCTTATGGCAATTGGAACTGGCAACCAATTCCTGATCAAAACTCCAAGTGCCCATGCCATAAGAAATAAGATAGCCAAGTGGAACTTCATCAAACTGAAAAGCTTCTGCAAAGCAAAAGAAATCATCAAGAGAGCGGGGAGACAGCCCACAGAATGGGAAAATAATATTTGCAAACTGTATATCTGACAAAGGCTCAACCTCCAGGATCTTCAAGGAACTCAAATGTGCTGAAAGGAAATAAAAGCAAACAGCTCCATTAAAAAGTGGGGCAAAATAACCGGGCTCGGTGGTTCAGCCTGTAATCCCGCGCCTTTGGGAAGCTGAGGTTAGTGGATTGCCTGAGCCCGCGGGTTCGAGACCTGCCTGGGCAGCGAGACCTCATCTCTACAATAAATCAAAAATTAGTCGGGCATGGTAGCGCACACCTGTAGTTCCAGCTACTTGGAAGGCTGAGGCGGAAGGATCACCGGAGCCCAGCGGGTCAAGGCTGCGGTGGCCGGGAGTGGCCACTGCACTCCAGTCTGGGCGACAGAGTGAGACTCCAACTCAAAAAAAAAAAAAAAGTGGGCAAAAGATGTGAATAGACAGCCAACAGACACATGAAAAAGTGGCCACCTCACTAAGCATCAGAGAAATGCCAAGCAAAACCACATTGAGACACCACCTAACCCCAGTTATAATGACAGTTATTAATAAAACAAAAAACAACAGATGCTGGTGAGGATGAGGAGAAAAGGGAATGTTTCTACACTGCTGATGAGAATGAAAACTAGTGCAGCCTCTTTGGAAAACAGTGTGACGATTTCTTTTTTAATATTTATTTTATTTTATTTTTTATTATAAAGATGTGGGGTACAATTCAGGCTTAGGTATGCACACGTTAATTATGCAGGTACCCTTGTTGATGAGGTATGCCCCTCCCTCCCCTAGCAATTTCCCTCAACTGTCATTCTCACTCCCCTCCCCTGACAGTTTCCCACTACTGCCAATTCCTTTCTTATAGTATTATAATTGTTCAAGGTCCACTTATGAGTGAGAACATATGGCTCTGTTCTTTGTTTCTGTGATAGGTCACTGAGTATGATTGACTCTGAATCCATTCAAGTTGCTGCAAAGTCCATCGGTTTGTCCTTCTTTATGGCTACATAATATTCCATGGTATATATGTACACTTTTTAAATCCAGCCCAACTTTGATGGGTAACATGGTCGGTTCCATGTTTTTGCTATCGTGAATAGAGCTGCAACAAACATATGTGTGCAGTTACTTTATTTTAAAAGAACTAGGCACTGACCTTCCATATGACCCAGCAATCCTTCTCCTGGAAATATACCCCTAGGAACTAAATCAATCTACAAAAAAGATACCTGCACGTGTATGTTTACTGCAGCACTATTCCCAATAATAAAAATGTGGAACCAAGCGTGCTGCCCATTGAAACTGGACTGGATTAAAAAATGTGGTACGTATATACAACAGAATTTTACGCAGTCATATAAAAGGACAAACATATGGACTTCACAGCAACTTGGATGGGTTTCGAGTCTACTCTCATACTCACACTCAGTGCCTTATCACACAAAGAACAGGGCATCACATGTTCTCACTCCTAAGAAGACCCTGAACATTTACCATAATACTATAAGAAAGAGATTAGCAGCTGGGCTCAGTGGCTCAGCCTGTAATCCTGCGCTTTGGGAGGCTGAGGTGAGTGGATTACTTGAGCCCGCGGGTTCGAAACCCACCTGGGCAACTTGGCGAGACCTCATCTCTACAATAAATCCAAAAATTAGTCGGGCGTGGTAGTGTGTGCCTGTCATTCCAGCAGCTTAGAAGGCTGAGGCAGAAGGATCGCAGGAGCCCAGCAGGTCGAGGCTGTGGTGGCCGGGAGCGGCCACTACACTCCAGTCTGGGAGACAGAGTGAGACTCCAACTCTAAAAAAAAAGAAAAGAAAAGAAAAGAAAAAGAAATAAACCATTAATTTGTGAAAAAAATTACATAGGATATACCAAGCCCCCCCCTCCAAAAAGATAGGTTATTCAATGAGGCCTATACACCCCAGTCTATAGTCCTTTGGGATTATAAAGAGGTTACTACTTTGCAAATTGACTCTTGATTTTAGTGGCATTTATGCAGTAATTTTTAACATTGTCATAAATGTCCTTGTTCCTTTTCAAATCAAGATAAAAGTTTAGGTAGATAGAAAAAAGTCTTACTAAATTCCATATATCTTAGGGGTGTTATGAGTTGCTTTTTTTTATAGTTAATTTTCCTAAGTCCCAGGGCATGTGTTTAGCATTTAGTATTATCTCATTAAATATCCAAAACAACCCTACGAGGAGCATCTAACATTTCTACCCATTTATAGAAAGCAAAGTTTTAGAGGATATATTTAGTTTTTCTCATTTCACAAATGTACAACTGTTCAGAGCCTGGAATTGAATCAAGGTGTATATTACTCATCCTTACTGTTTACTATCGTCACACTACTTCAACACATTAAACCAACAGTTCAATTCTAGTCAATTCTATTCCACTAGAAATTTCAATGTAAAATTTTATCTAAAAATGTTGTTTCTACATAAACTGAGGTAGAAGTAAGAGGTAATATTTATTGTTTTGGCTGTTTTCTAAGTAAGTCACATCAAACATTCAACCTTATTTTTTTCCTACTGTTCTCTATGTCAGTTTTCTGTAAAGCAGTAGAATTTGAATAACCGTTACTTCGGAAATGATATTTCACTTGAATTTTGAATTATGAGATCATCTGTTCAGAGATAAGGGTGTCAGCATTAGAGAGTGGTTTGCACAGTTTCCACATGCATGAAAAGCTTCATACTGATGTATGTCTTTCTTGGGTACCCAAGCTGTAAACTTAACCTCCCAGGTGCCTTGTGTCAGTCCTGTCCCACACAGACTCAGGTCATCCATTAAGCTCACATGGCAACATGGACATTGGGAATTTGTGGCAGGGGTATTGATGGAAGGAAGGGACTGGCTCAGAAAGCCTGATTGGAAGAGGGTTCAAGAAAGACTAACAAAAGAACCGCAGATTAAGGAGTAAAGATTGCATTCCTCCAGGTATTTTCAGAAGGAGGATTGCAGGGTCAAGGTCAATTTCTAGATCTTTTAAAAATCGCCACTCTGTTTTCCATAGAGGTTGAACTAGTTTACACTCCCAACAACAGTGTGGGAGTGTTCCTTTTGCTACTCACTCACGCCAGCATCTGTTGTTTTTTGAGTTATTAATGAAGGTCATTTTTACTGGCATTATGTGGTATCTCAATGTGGTTTTCATTTGGATTTCTCTAATGATTAGTGAGACTGAGCACTTTTTCATGCATCTGTTGGCTGTTTGTATGTCTTCCTATTCATTTCTTTTGCCCACTTTTTTTATAATCAATATTTTTTATTATGATATTGTGGGGTACAGTTAAGGGTTAGGTATACAAATAAGTTTCATTCAGGCACCCTTGTTGATAGAGGGTGTTTCCCCATCCCCAGACAGATATTAACTACCGTTAATCCCATCTCCCACCCCCCCATAGTTTCTCACTACTGTCAGTCATTTTCTTATAGTATTACATTGGATGTTCAAGATCCACTAAATGAGTGAGAACATGTGATACTCAGATCTTTGTTTCTGTGAGAGGTTACTCAGTATTAGAGACTCTAGTTCCATCCAGGTTGCAGCAAAATTCATGATTTTGTTCTTTTTTATGTCTGCATAGTATTCCATCGTGTATATGTACCACATTTTAAAAATCCAGTACTCTTTCGATGGACAGCATGGTTGCTTCCAGGTTCTTGCTATTGTGAACAATGCTGCGATAAACATACGTGTGCATGTATCTTTTATATAGAGTGATTTGAGTTCTTCAGGATATATCCCCAGTAGGGGGATTGTGGGGTCATATGGGAGGTTGATATTTAGAGCTTTTAGGAATCGCCACACTGCTTTCCACAGAGGTTGCACTAGTTTGCACCCTCACCAACAGTGTAGAAGTGTTCCCTTTTTGCCACACCCTCTCCAGCAGCTGTTATTTTTTGAGTTGTTGATAATTGCCATTCTGACTGAAGTTAGGTGGTATCTCAGTGTGGTTTTGATTTGCATCTCCCTGATGATTAGTGAGGTTGAACATTTCTTGATGTGTCTGTTGGCTGCTCGGATGTCTTCCTTTGTGAAATGTCTGTTCATATCTTTTGCCCATTTTATAATGGGGTTGTTTGTATTTTTCTTTTCAGCACATTTGAGTTCCTTGTAGATCCAAGATTTTAAGCCTTTGTCAGACCTGGTGTTGGCAAATACTTTTTCCCAGTCTGTAGGCTGTCTCCCTGCTCTCTTGATGGTCTCTTCGGCTTTGCAGAAGCTTGTCAGTTTAATAAGGTTCCACTTGTCTATCTTCTCTCTTATGACCTGTGGGTTTCAGGTATTGTTCAGGAATCAGATGCCAGTTCCAATTTCCATGAGGTTTTGTTCAGGAATTGGATGCCAGTTCCGATTTCCATGAAGAACCTTCATTTCCTAAGGTTCTTATGGTTTGAGGTTTTACATTTAGGTCTCTGATCCATTTGGAGTTAAATTTTGTGTATGGGGATAGATAGGGGTCCTGTTTCA
>NW_007259389.1:468599-468841 GCF_000164805.1 Carlito syrichta
AGGTTTTTGACAGATTCTCTTGGGTTTTCAAGGTACACAATCATATCGTCTGCAAAAAGAAATAACTTGAGTTCCTCTTTTCCTATTTGGATACCCCTGATTGCCTTCTCTTCTCTGATTGCTCGAGCCAGGACTTCCAATACCATGTTGAATGGAGGGGTGAGTGTGGGCATCCTTGTCTTGTTCCAGTTTTCAGGGGAAATGGTTCCAATTTTTGTCTGTTTAGGAGTATGCTGGCTGTG
>NW_007259389.1:470143-501297 GCF_000164805.1 Carlito syrichta
CACTGTGGTCCAAGAAGGTGCATGGTAAAATTTCGGTCTTTTTAAATTTGCTTATGCTTGTTTTATGGCCAAGTATGTGGTCGATCTTCGAATATGCTCCATGCAGTGAGGAGTAGAATGTGTAGTCTGTGGTCTTTGAATGGAGTGTTCTTTAGGTATCAATTAAGTCCATTTGGTCAAGAGTCACATTGAGATTCCGGATCTCATTGCTGATTTATTGTCCTGATGATCTGTCTAGGGTTGTGAGTGGGGTATTAAAGTCCCCAGTTATGATGGTATTGGAGTCAGTATCTTTTTTTAGTTTACCTAGGAGCCGCTTTATGAAAGATTGTGTTCCTATGTTGGGTGCATATATGTTTAAGATAGATATTTCTTGTTTGTGGAGTGAAAAGACAGAGTTAGAGCTGGGCTCGGTGGCTCGGCCTGTAATCCTGCACCTTGAGAGGCTGAGGTGAGTGAATTGCCTGAGCCCATGGGTTCGAGACCCACCTGGGCAGCGAGAACTCATCTCTACAATAAATCAAAAAATCAGCCAGGCGTGGTAGCGCATGCCTGTAATTCTGGCTACTAGGAAGGCTGAGGCAGAAGGATCACCGGAGCCCAGCAGGTCAAGGCTGCAGTGGCCAAGAGTGGCCACTGCACTCCAGTCTGAGCAACAGAGACTCCAACTCAAAAAAAAAAAAAAAAAGTAGGAGCTTTTAACTGATGACATCAACATTTACAACTTATTATTTCTGTACACCAAGTAGCAAAGATTTATTAAGATTAATTTAAATATTTAATAAATAGACAAATGTTCAAAGGACATGAACTATTTATAACAAACAATAAAAAGTGGCAAAAAGGAAAGCTCATCTTTATTGTTAACCGAATAAGATGAAATTGTAACAACAAAGAAGTAGCATTTTAGATAATTTATTTGAAAAACACTGAAAAGTATAATATCCAACACTCATGAAATGCCTTGGGAATGAGCATTCACAGATAACTTCTGGAAGAATTCTAATAGATGGAGGCTGGCACTTTGAAAATAGTTGTAGCACTAATTATATATAAGCACGCAATTTTACTTAATATGTCTTAAAAGAAATCTAATATGCACACAAAAATAAAAATAATCCCTGATATAGTTATTTAATAATAAGCAAATATTAATAACAATTTTGTCTCTAATGACACAGAAAAAAGTTCACAAGGCATTTTTTTCAGTTTTGAAAAAAACTCTCAAACATAATTTTTGAAAAATGCATAAAAGAAGCAATATAAATCAATCATGACAAGACTAAAGAAAAATAGTTATCTGGTTCATAAGATAGCAACTGACTTATTTTTATATTCTATTAAACATTTTGAAAATTATCAAATATTGACATATAAGTTTTCCTTTTAATCCAAGGTAGACTGAGTAAAAACCCAGCTCTTTGGAATAAAAAATTATTTAGCATATGATTCAAAATCTAAGCATTGTAAGAGCTTAGATTCCTGGCAAGGGCAAAAAAGCTTAAATTTCTAAAGCATGTATTGTCAAATTCATTTGTACAATACTTCTCACAAATGTTGAAGAAATTACCTACACTCTTCACACCTGGCATTCTCTAAATACAGCAGTAAAAAGCACCAAGAAGACAGGACATTACTTTGCTTGAAGTCACAGTGGTAGTTCCAAGGTGGTGTAACCTTCTGGAAGGCACTGGGCCTTACTGGACCTTAATTTTATGATCAGGAAAGCTCAGTTATATCAGACTCACTGTCATATCACATGAAATTCTATGTAAATACTTAAGGTATTAGGCAAATGTAAATATAATGTCATCTCTAAAGGTATTCTGAGCAAGCTGCCTGGTATCTATGTTATGTTGACAGGAGCAGAAGTGATACATCTCTCTTCAGTTGTCTTTTTTCTTTTTTCTTTTTTAGCCAGGGTCTCTCTCTGTGTCACCCAGGCTGGACTGCAGCAGCATGACCTCAACTCAATATAGCCTCGACCTCCTGGTCTCAGGTAATCCTTCCGCCTCTCCCTCCCGAGTAGCTAGGACTACAGGAACACATTACCACACCCAGATAATTTGGGGGGTCTCACTATGTGGCCCAGGCTGATCTCAAACTCCTGAGCAAAATCTATCCTCCTGCATCAGGTTCCCAAAATGCTGGGATTACAAGTATGAGCCACCATGCCCTCAGTTGTCTTTAAAGCCATCTTAAAGTTAAATCTTTGCTGGTGGGAAGTTT
The DNA here is from genome assembly GCF_000164805.1 of Carlito syrichta. Lineage (NCBI taxonomy): Eukaryota > Metazoa > Chordata > Mammalia > Primates > Tarsiidae > Carlito > Carlito syrichta. Next base: position 472,373 of record NW_007259389.1, read on the forward strand.
TACTTCTCTTTATTCATTACCTAATTTTTGTAAAGGATGCTATATCTTTATATCAAAATCAACAATAACTTGAAATAAAGGTTCAGTAGAACGTTTTTTACCTTATATGGCAAAACGTCTTTGTTGATGTGATTATATGAAGGATTTTAAGATTGAAAAATTGATTATCCTGATTATCCAGGTGGGTGGGACATAATCACAAGTTCCTATAGGAGGCAAGAAGAAGAGAAGAGATAGAAGAAATGACAATGAAAGCAAGTAGTTGGAGTGATTCCAGGAAGGAGTCTCTAGTCAAGGACTCCAGATGATTCCTGAAAGCCAACACAGGCAAGGAAAGGGCTTTCCCCTCTAGAACTTGCAAGAAAACCAGCCCTACCCACACCGCAACTTCACCCCTATAAAAGTGTTTTGGGATTCCTAGCCTTTAGAACTGTAAAGGAAAATAAATTTGCACTATGTTAAGTCAGTAAGTTTGTAGTACTTGATGACAGTAGCCATAGGAAACTATAGGAAAAAAAGGGAAGGATGCAGGAAGTGAGAAAAAAGAGATAAAGAACGTTGTCACCGTAGCATCTAATCCAAGAATTACACAGACCAACAACCATCAAAGAACAATATCATGACCTTTCTGACTTCTGACCACAGGGGTTATGCTGTAAACATCAGTCTACATTTAAAATAGTTTTGAATGCTACATAAGGTTGTTTATACCACTATAAGAAGTGAGAGGGTCAAGCCTGGTTTATGTTTTCTTTATTTATTTTTTAAGTTCAAGCTCTTGCTTGATGGAGTGGTTTCTATGGAAACAGTTTAAAACCTAATATAAAGGGGAAAAGGAAATATTTTCAGAGAGCAAATTAAATTGATTAAGTGGGTTAAAATTAAAACCTCAATTTTAGCTCATGAAAAATATTTTATATATTTTATTATGTTTATTTTTATTTTAGAGTTGTGGGGTGCATGTGAAGATTTGCTACATAAGTAAGTTGCATGCAAGAGAAACTTTTAGCGAGCCCTCTTCCCCTGGTATAGACATGGTACCGAACAATTGGTTGTGTACCCTTTATCACCCCTACCTTATGAAAAATATTTAAATAAAATTTGTTCTATAGAAATTTTTACTTTAAATTGATGGGCCTATACTGGAAAGTGTAAAAACTTTGTGGTCAAGATAATGTGTAATGTGCCTGTAAGTTATTTAGTTATTTAGCATTACTATAACTTAAGCCTTTATGGAATCTTACTAGTTTTATTGAATATTAATGCTTCTTGGTCATATTATCTTCTTTTTTTTTCTTTTGTCTCACTGTTGCCCAAGCTCAAATGCAGTGGCAGGATCGCAGCACACTACACCCTCGACCCCCTGTGCTCAGGTGATCCTCCTACCTCAGCATCCAAGTAGCTGGGACTATAGGCATGTGCCACCTTGCCCGGCTAATTTTTTTTATTTTTATGTTATCATTATTATTATTGAGACGAGGTCTTGCTATGCTCCCTAAGCTGGTCTTAAACTCCTGAACTCAAGAGATCTTCCTGCCTCAACCTGTCAAAGTGCTGGAATTACAGGTATGAGACACCGCGCCCAGCCTCTTTTTTTTTTCTATTATTACTCTTCGTACTGATTCAAAGTGCATTTGGCATTAACAAATTTGGTATGCAAGTATATAAAAGCTTTATGAGTACAATGCAGTGCACACTAAAAGGCAGAATGCTCTGACTTTAATAAAACAAAATTTATTTTTGTTAATTTGAAAATATTCAAGGGCATTTTTCTTGTTTTATTACTCGAGACATCCTACCAACACTCACTGTCCACCTTGAGAATTTTTGAAATTCTAATATTATTATGGTAAGACTATTTTAATGCATATCTGCTTAAAGCATTAGATTTACTGGCATCACTGTAGAACAGGAAAATGTCGTGGTATAATGTGGCAGGAAAGAAAAGGGGTCCTTGGCTCCTAGGTCAGGATAAAATTGTTGGCCCCGAGTACACTGTTCTCATCATTGGAATAACATAATTAAAAGCTTGTTGAGCTCCTAATCTCTCTGATAACCTATAGACCCTTATTTAATCTCTTTTATTTTAAAAAATGGAAAAGAAAACTCTGGTTTAAAATCACCTCGGAATGATTTTATCTTAATCTTATCAGTAATTTATTTTTATCACCTTAATCCTTCACAAGGGAATTAATGCTGAGATTTTACAACCCTTTGATTTATCTAGGGCGTCTCTCCCTATGCATCGACCATCATCGTGTTATCTTTTATGGCCTTTAATTATGTGCCAATCATTCTGCTCCAAGCTTTACATACATAACTTACCAACAGGTTCGCTTTGTTTGGAATCTTTCCTTTACAGATGAGAAGGTAGAAGCTGTGAGAGACTTGCTGGCAGGCTCAGAGTTTGGTGATTAGAAAGAGACAGGCTTCAAACCAGTGGCCTGACAAGAGAAAGGCTCCCCACAGCTGGTCGCCACACCCTGCAGCTTATTCTGTGACCTTGTCCTTGGCAGAGGGGATGGAACCAAACAAGAGAGACCAGAAAAGGGAGAAAGGGTAGATGAGAAGCAGCAAAGATGAAGAAGTAGCACTCCAGAAGCTTCTCTGAGACAGAAAATGAGGTTGCTAGAGCAAAGATGGAGCATCGGAGATTCACTAAGCGACCAGGTCTATGTGCTTTGCTTTCACACTTTGTTCTTAAGCCAACAATTATCCAAACACAGCAGTATTTTTATAAAATTCATTTCCTTCTTCTAGGGCACTTTTGAGGGCCCCTTAATATGTTCACCAGCAGCTCAGAAAAAATGACTTTTGGGAGAAGAAAATTATGCAGACCAGATTTCTTAGCTATTCTAAAGGAGAAATGTAGAAGTGATCTCTGATATTTTGATTTACTTCATGTTTCTAATTGCAAGTCTCTTTTTTGTTAAATACAGTTTGTTTTTCTTAGGTATATTTTGTCTACACAGTGTTATTGGATAAACAGTTTTGACGAAAGTTTTGTAACTCTTTCTTCAACATATTTTATGCACAATTGATCCCATCATCCATTTAATCATTGTTGACACAAAAATAATTATCTGAAGATAAAACCTATAACATTGATATACACATACGAACACACATATATTTCTCTTGCTTTAATTATGAAAACTATGTAAGTTACACAAGTTTTCTAGTTTTCTAGCACAAACATAGTAACTATGATATGTACAAGACATTGTACTTTGTCTTGAAAAGTTTACGTTGCGAACAGGACAGAAAGGAAAAACTTCCTGATGCCCATTTTGTGCTAGATATGACAAAGACCATAGGAAAAATATAAATAAACTTGTAGTGGACCCAAGAGCCAGATATATGAACAACTTTAACTCAAAACTGTATTAAATATATCAAGATATACAAAACTCAAATTCAAGTTTCCTGATTTTCAAACTGTTAGTTAATTAATTAATGATTTTTTTTAGAGTCAGAACCTCTCTCTGTCACTCAGGCTGGAGAGCAGTGGCACTATCATGGCTCACTGAAGCCTCCAATTTCTAGGCTCTAGCCCACCTCAGCCTTCCATGTCTCTGGGACTATAGGTGTGAGCCACCATACTCAGCTAATTTTTTTTTTTTTGAGATAGAATCTCACTATGTTGCCCAGGCTGGTCTGGAATACCTGGCCTCAAGTGATCCTCCTGCATCAGCCTCCCAAATTGCTAGGATTATAGGTGTGAGTCACCATGCCCCACCCAAAACTGGTAATATTATGATTGGAACTCAGACTATCTTTAATTAGGAAAAAATATATAAGCTTCACTGCATTCTTCACAGCAAACAACTAAAACCTATGAGAGTTTTTTTTCCAAGTCTCCCACAGACATAGCCCAATTTATAGTATCCTGTTCCTGGAGGATCTGGGCAGTTGTAACTGATACTAATTTAGCATTGGAAGGATCTGTGTGGCCCCTAAAACTGTTTTGATTCTACCACAGGGGACCCACAGACACTGTGCTACCACTTTAGTTCTCATGAAAAGAAGGCACTCTTTCCCCTTAATAGGATCCATTCAGGTAACCAGTCACTCTTCCTAATTTCTGAGCTGCAGATAGGCAACCTACACATTCAAGAGGACAACAGGTATGTTACTACTGAAACTACGACACTTATGAGTTCTTGAACCAAAGAGTTATTTGATCCTGGATCTTATCTGAAATCAAATCATCAGAAAAACTGCTACCATGTGGTTACTCCTAAAAAATTCCAAAGAAGTAACACTTTATGGTGTAGGAAGATTACTGATTTTAAAAAATGTACTGCTGCTTGTAAATTGTAAATTTTATGTTTTTCTAATTTGAGTCTCAATCAAAATACTAAGCTATTTGCTGTTGTCCTGAGCCATTATACTCTCCAAATACCTGAAACACTTTTTATTTTGGTAAAGAAAATTTAAACTAGGGAAATAAATATTAAATTATATGATTCAGTTTTACTTAAAAAAAAAATCACCAAGACATACAGAATGAAAATTCACTTGATTTTGAAATTATTCCTTTTTTAAAGCATAATTATGGCTGCTTTGTTAAAAATGATTTTTAATTAAATTAAGAGTAAATTGAAATTACAAAATATAAGTTGCATATAACATAAGCACATATTAAAATATTACATGGTGATTTTGAATAAACTAGATAAACAAAACAAATGCTTACAAGCAGGAATGTATTTCTAAAATCCTGCTTTTGTACATGTTCAAAATGATTCTGAATTCATTTTGATTAGAGCAAATTGCTCACTCTCAAGAGGTTGGCAGACATTAAAGATTTCCACTGTAGTGGTTTCCTGTGACATCAGTGTTGCATTATATCTATGCAAAAATCTGTTTCCTTAGCAACAAACAGCAAAATGTTTATTTCAAGTAAACCAATAGAAAAAAAAGGAAATGTGTTTAATGTCGAATACCAAAGCTTAAATTGGATATTATATTCATATAGAATATAATGGTGAATTTAAAGAATTTTAAATTCACTATAACCAGAATGTAAACTACTGTATGGCACCAGTAGATAGCCAACAAAATCCTGTTTTCAAGGCACAAAATATAATGTATTCCCATATATAGAAAATGTGAAACAGCAGGTCAGGTATATTATTACTGAAACTATGACACTTATGAGTTCTTGAACCAAAGAATTGTTTTACCAATCTTGAACTATATTTCTATCTCTAGAAAATAAATGACATTGATTACATTGAGTCCTATGTTCTTATAGCTCTGACAGTCTATGATTTTATGATTTGTGCCTCTCAAGTTGATTGGTGAAGATTTGACCAGACTAGAATTCTATAGATAATGTAGTATAACATACTAACCTCTAAAACAAATAAGACCATCATAGTTATATGCTGCTAAGGTGGAGAGGCATAGTAAAATATCTGTTCTGTCTATACCTGGATATTTACTAGTGTTTTGTTACTAATGACCAGGAGTTGAGGGTTAGTAGAAGAAGACAACATGAACTAACATATATGCTCCATCCTGGAAAATGTTGACATGCATATCTGAGCCAAACATCATGTCAGATACATGTCTGAGTTCCCAAAGTCCCTGGAATTTGGTGTTGCTATGACCAGATTGAAATTCTAGGTAGTTCCTAAGAGCTAGATCTGCCCGCCCCAGGAGTAGGTTGTCATAAGCAAAGATAGTATCAGGGCACTGAATAAAGCAACCGAGGTTCCAGGCACTGCTCTAGGCCCAGGACACAACTAGAAGGCTCAGTCAAAACTTTACTCTGAGCTCTGTGGCCCAAACCAAACACAAAAGAAGTTTGATAACATCAGTTTTTGTTAGAATCCTTGTTCTCAGGACTTAAATTATGAGTAAAAGTTTCCAGAAAGTATATTACCTTTTCCATCCTAATACCTGAAAGACAAAAATGTTAGCTAGAAAGTGGCATAGACTACTAGAATAACTGTGGGAAAATTGACTCCGAGTACTTTCTAATAGCTTGGGGTGATCATTAGCATACATTTTCAAATAAAGAGTAATATAGCTCTCTTTTTTGGAAATAAAAGACAACGCCACAAAAGTCATGTAAAAATGATGTTTCAAGTTTCAAAAAAATTCATGTGTCCATCTAAACCATGAAAAATAGATGAATTCCTCTAAAAGTAATGCTATTGATATTGAAAAGCAGGAGTCAATGCAAGCATATCTATATTAAATTGTTTTCCCATAGATATAGGCACAGATGATAGATATAGATATAATTATAGGTACAGACATAGATATCAAAGGAAATGTCATAATGTAAAGATTTTTTTTTTTGAGTTAGTGTCTCACTCTGTCGCCCAGACTGGAGTGAAGTGGCCGCTCCCAGCCACCGCAGCCTCGACCTGCTGGGCTCCGGCGATCCTTCCGCCTCAACCTTTCAAGTAGCTAGAATTATAGGCATGCGCTACCACGCCCGGCTGATTTTTTGATTTATTGTAGAGATGAGGTCTCGCCTGCCCAGGCGGGTCTCGAACCCTCGGGCTCAGGCAATCCACTCACCTCAGCCTCCCAAAGACGCGGGATTACAGGCTGAGCCACCGAGCCCAGCTAGATTTTTTTTTTATTTATAGTTTTAACAAATGTTATGGGGAAAAGTGGCTTCTCAGCATTCCAAAGACATTTAAGATGCTCCTTGAATTATATTCTCATAACAAAATTCAAAATGAAGCAATTGACAAAAAAGATATAAAGTGAATTAACAAACAGACAAATTGTTACAATGCCCTTGTGAAAAATCTAGAAGAGCTGGTATTCAACATTAGTCTTAGGTAGATAATAAATCAAACTATGTTTATAGATTGCAAAATGGAAGAAGGTAAACTATCACTACAATTTTACAGATATAAACAAGAGAATGGGAGGAATAGTAGCATAAATTTTGAATGCCACCCAAATAAAATTCAGCAATATATAAATAGAATTGAATACCATAACAAAGTGGGTCTTATTTCAAATATGTAAGGCAGGTTCAATTTTTGAAAATCAATCAACGTAATCCACCATATTACCCAGGCTAAGAAAGAAAAATTACACAATAGCATCAATCAATGCTGAAAGGGTATTGGTAAAATTCAATATTTCATGACAAAAATTCTCAGAAGAATCAGGAGAGAGAGAGAGAAAGAGAGAGAGAGAGAGAGAGAGAGAGAGAGAGAGAATGTCCTCAACATGACAAAGAGCATCTGCTAAAAGCCTACCGCTAACTGATGGTGAAAAACTGAATGATTCTCCATTACTATTGGCAACAAGTCAAGAATGCTCAATGTAATCACTGGAATTAAATGTAGTGCTAGAACTTGTAACCAATGAAATAGACAAGACTAGGGGAAAGGGCAAGAAGCATATAGATTGGCAAGAAAATATAAAACAATCCTTCTTTGTAGATGACATGATTGCCTACAAAATAAATCTCCAAAAATTCTACAAAAGTCTTACTACAACAAATAAATGAGTTCATCAAGGTCACAGGATACAAAATAAAAATACAAATATCAGTCATATTTCAATTTTCCAACAATAAAAATGTGGACATCAAAATTAAAGTGCAATGTCATTTACACTTGCCAAAAAAAATTTGTATATATAAATGTAAATGTAACAACTAATGTGCAGAACTTTTTTGCTAAAAAATAAGAACTGCTGAAGAAATGACAAAGAATTTAAATAAATGTGAGTATATACCATATTTATAAATTGGAATACTTAAAGATATCAGTTCTCCTCAAACTAATATTCGAATATAAGGCAATTCTTGCCAAACTCCCAGCAAGACTTGCTCTTAAATTTATATGAAGAGACAAAGAAACTAAAGTAGCTAAAATCATTGTGAAAAAGAAGAATAAAGTGACAATGAGAGCTTAGTCTACCTGATTCTAAGGCTCATATAGCTGAAGTAATCAAGGCTGGGAGGTATTGAAGGAGGCATAGACACAAAACAGAACAGAATCAATGGAACAGCATAAAGAACCCAGAAATAGACCCACACAAATAGGCAAACTCATTTTTTAGTTTTTTATCATCTTTTTTTTAAAGTTAGATTTTAGGAAACATTGCAAAAGTATTACAGAGTGTTTCCACTTACCTTACACATAGTTCCTCATTAATAACAACTTACATATTATGATACATTTGCTTCAATTAATCGACCAATATTGATACACTATTATTAACTAAAGCCTCTACTTTATTCAGATTCCCTTATCTTTTAACTAATTTTTGTTTGTTTGTTTCATGATCCAATCAAAGATAACATATTACAGTTACTAATTATGTTTCCTTAAGCTCCTCTTGGCTAAGACAGTTTCTCACTTTCATGGAGTTTGATGACCTTAGAAACATTAGGTATTTCATAGAATGTCCCTCAGTTAGATTTGATCTTTTTTCATGATTACACTGGGGTTATATGCTTTTAAAAGAAAGATCGAAGATGTAAAGTACCATTTTTATCATATCATATCAAGGATATATATTGTCAATATGATTTACCTCTGTTGATGTCAACCTTGCTTATCTATCTGAGAAAAGAGCTATCAGGTTTCTCCACACAATATTATGTGGAAAGAAGTCATCATGTATAGCCCACACTTAAGAAGTGGGGAGTTATTTCCTTCTTCTTAGAGGGTGAATATTATTTGGAATTTTTCTGGACAGATATGACTTTTATAGTCTGTTTATTGATTCAATAATATATTTATAACAGTAGAGACTCCGATTTTCTTTATATTATAAGCCATAATCTAACACTAATTTACTGTATTCAAATTGTTCTAACCTTTGCTGTAGGATACTCTTTCAGTTGACCTTTGTGTCCTTTGATATACCCTAATTTTTTGTTAATTTTTTTTGTTTGACTGATTGCTTTTAAGCATTTCTTTACTTTCTAGCACTATAAGATACTCCAGGCTCATATTGTATAGTTCTTGCTTCAGTACTTATCCCAAGAAGCCCCTGTTATTTGAGAATGGTATAAGGAACCATAAGCTGTATGCTAGGTGTTCTTGTTGCTAAATGTTGTACCAATGCTCCTAGACCCTCTCATACATACACGCACATGTGCATACATAAATATGTGTATATATAACCCATATGTTTATACACACACACACACACACACACACATATCTTTAAATAGAAACCATCTGTCTCTATATTAAGCTAAACATGGGTTCTTTTTTTTTTTTTTGAGTTGGAGTCTCACTCTGCTGTCCAGACTGGAGTGCAGTGGCCGCTCCCGGCCACTGCAACCTGGACCTGCTGGGCTCCGGTGATCCTTCCTGCTCAGCCTTCTGAGTAGCTGGAATTACAGGCATGCGCTACCATGCCCAGCTGATTTTTTGATTCATTGTAGAGATGAGGTCTCACCAAGTTGCCCAGGCAGGTCTCGAACCCGCGGGCTCAGGCAATCCACTCACCTCAGCCTCCCAAAGCGCGGGATTACAGGCTGAGCCACCGAGCCCGGCTTAACACGGATCCTTAATAATGTCTCAAACCCCAGTGAATTACCACCTGTATCATTCTAAACTCTAATTTTTGCTTATTTGTAACTTCTCATTCCAACAGTAAGAAACATTGGAAACAGTAAGAAAATATTGGATTTGACATCCAATACCTACTATCCATGTATATGATTGTTTCATTACAGGATACAGGATTGTTAACCTATTATGTACATTTTATTTTTATTTTAGTCTTATAAATTCCATTTATTCCCATAAGCAACTTCTTTAGTGAGTATGTTTCAAACTTTAATTAGTACAGTCAGATTGTTTTGTAGCATTCTTCATTCCATCTGGAATCTCCAGACTTCTCTTATTTATTCTTCCATCTTACTTTTTCTGTAGATTAAAGTTTCTAAACAATAGCAGCTTTCTTCTCTCTGAACAATTTTATTTGACTTTTCTTACAAGACACATCTACTGAGATTGAATTTTCTGTTTTTATTTGCTTGAAAAAGTTTATATTTCTTCTTCAATTTTGAAGGATAATGTCAAAGAATAGAGAATTCTAGGTTTGTGATGTTTTTTTCTTCCAACATTTAAGAACATTCCACTTCTTCTTACTTGCATGTTTTCTGAATAAAAAACCACTTTAGTCATTTGTAATTCTAATAATTGTTCCTCTAAAGACAAAGCATTTATCCTCCTCCTTCCCATCTTATTTCAATATTTTTTCTTTGTTTTTCTGAAGTTTGTAATCAATTTGCTTATATGTAAATTTGTGTCTTTATCTTGTTTGGTGATCTCTGAGCTTTCTGGATCTGTGGCTTGGTGTTAGTCATTTATTTAGACAATTCTTGGCCACTATTACTTCAATTAATTTTGCTGTGTCTCTCTTTTCTTCTGGTATTCCAATTACAGTATACATATTTTACATTTTTTGAAAGTTGACACAGTTCTTGGAGGTTCTGTTTTGTGTTTTTGTTGTGGTTTTTGATGCTTTTTTACTCTTGCATTTCAATTTGGGAAGTTTCTTGACATTAAAGCTTACTGATTCTCTATTGGGCTATTTTTAGTTTGCTGATTTGCCCAATATAGGTGACTTTCATTTGCATTACATTTTTAGAAATGTAATGATTCTGTTGGCTTTTTCATGGAGTTTCAATTTCTGTGCCTTAGTATTTATATTATCTTACATGTTGTCCACTTTTTTCATTAGTGCCCTTAGCACATCAATCATAGTTATTTTCTATTCTCTGCTTGATAATTCTAAAATTTAGGTCACAGCTGAGATTGCTTCTGATGTTTGCTTTTATTTTTCACAGCTTTTTCTTTTTCTTTTTTTGTTTTTTATCTGTTTGCATGCCTTGTAATTGTTAAGATTCAGACATGATATATAGCCAAATAGAAACTGAGGTCTATTACTATATGAAATAGGTCTTTAATATGAGGTTTTATGTTAATACACATGAAAGTTGGGCTGTGTTAAATGTTTGCTGTAGCTGTGGATGCCAGAGGTTCTCAATTACTCTGTTGTCCTTGATTTTGTCTTCTTTCTTGACTTTAAGTTCCCTGTGTACTCCTCCTTATAGAGAATCTGTGTCTTGCAGCACTTTCATTTGTAAATTGCTGTTATTACACTAGAATCCTGCTGGTATTGTAGTCAGTTATAAGGTAGGAAAAGTGTTCTATAATCTTGTGATTAAATTGCAGTCTTTTATTGGATCTTTGTATCTGGGATATAACCTTCCCAAGTGTTTTCTGATGATGTATCTTTTATCCCTCCATAAATCAGACAGTTATTCTAGGGGAAGCTATATATAGTATGAGAAATGCCCTTCCTCAGCTTGAGTACGACGCTAATAAAATTGTTTTCCTTGAAGAGTGAACTCTGTTATAGAGAGTTTCACAGTGATTCCTCTTTCTCTTTCCCTACAAGTACTATGAGAGGATCTCTATTAAGTTTTACAGTAGAAACCTAGTGGGATCCCAGGCGTAAATCTGAGGAATCTGCAACCCACAGGAGTTTTTCAAGTTAATGCACACTTAACCTTCAGAAATTCATTAAAATGACCATTTAAGTACCAGGTTATGGCTCCAGTAGCTTCTAATTTAGGTAAGCAAATCTTAGCTACACCATTCTGAATTTCCCTGTTTCTTCAGATTGAAAGATAGTTATTCTCTTACAACCTCACTTTTCTGAAGAGTCTAAGAAAAGTCACTGATTTTCAATATGTTCAGTTTACTCTTGCCATGAGACAGAGTAACAACTTCTAAGGCTTTATATGTCTGGGATAAACTCTTGCCAACTGACTTTGGTAAAGACATGGAAGCAATTTATAAGAAAAAAGATTGTCTTTTCAACAAATGATGCTCAAGAAAGTGGATGTTTATCTGCTTGACCTTAGCCAAAAGGCCAAGAAGTGGTAAGTGGATGTTTATAATCAAAATGTGAATCTTGGCCTAAGTCTCACGTCTTCCACAGATGGTAACTCATAGTATATCAAGGAGTTATGCAGAAAAGTTAAAACTATGAATCTTGGGAAAACATAAGAGAAGAAATCTCCACTAGCTACAACTAGACAAATAACTTTTGATACTAAAAGTGTAATCCATGAAAAGAAAAACTGGTAAATTGGTCTTCATCAAAGTTAAAAACTTTTACTCTTCTGAGAATGAAAAGACAAGCTGATTACTGGGATTTGCAAACCACATATCCATCAAATTACTAGTGTCTAGAATATATAGAGAATTTCTAAACCACAGCAGTTTAAAAAAAGCCCAACAATCCAATTAGAAAATGAGAAGAAGTCATGAAAGATATTTCACTGAAAAAAATATAAATGTGTCAAATCAGCAATGTAAAGATATTCAACATCATTAGCCTTCAGGAATGCAGATCAAAACCACAGTGAAAATTTAGCACACACAAATTAGAATGGCTTAAAAATGATGACAACAAAGAATGTTTGTGAGGACCCTGAAAATCTAGATTACTCATATATTGCTGGTGATAATGTAAAGTGGTAACCTGCTGTCTAAAATATTTTGAAAGTTTCTTTAAAAGTAAAGCAATTTTTATAGAAACCATTAATTCACTCCTGGGCTTTTATGATAAAGAAATAAAACTTATGTTTTTTAAAAAACCTATACATAAATGATTAGAGAAGTTTTATCCATAATAGTCCAAAAATATTCTTCAATTTTCAACAGCTGGATGGCTAAATCAACTGTGGGACCTCCATACTATGCAATACTACCAAGAAGTAGAAAGGAACAAACTATTGATACACACACAACCTGCATGAATCTCCAGAAAAATTATACTGAGTGAAAAAAGACAATATCAAAAGGTTACATACTCTGTAACTCCTTTGATATAACATTATTAAAATGACAAGACTGTAAAAATGGAGAATAGATTAGTGGTTGACAAAGGGTAAGGAAGTAGTGGAGATTGTTAGGAATTTTTTGTGGCTATAAAATTGCAACATGAGGGATCTTTGTTGTTATTTTTTTTTAAGTTCTACATCTTGACTGTCTCAATGTCAATAACCTGTCTATAATTTTCTATTTTAATTTTGCAAGACATTTTCATTGGAGAAAATTAGTAAAGGACCTAAAAGTCTCTATTAATTCTTAAAATTGTATATGAACCTACAATCATCTTAAAATAAGAAAGTTTACATGAACTTTTACTAAAATCTCTTTCCACTATCATTTTTTTCTATAGGTTATTTGTATAATGACTAAAATATATAAAAAATTTAAAGTATTCACAGGATCCAGATGGTAAATGACAATGCTTATTTTTCCTGGTATACTGAAACATACACAATGAAATTAGCAAATCCAATCTGAAACAAATGTACAGTGCTTTCATTTCACAACCTGTGTCTTTACAGTCTTGAAAAGGTATCTAGAGAAACTGTTTAATTTTCTTTGATGTCATTGGTTCAAGCTGTTATAATTTGCTTGTACAGACTTTTCTTTACAAATGTGAGATTTTGTTATCACTTCTTAGGACTGCAATCAAAGTCTGTAGAATGAGGTACTTTTCTAAATGATAATCAACAGAGAAGAGGATATGTGTTGTTATAAATTATGAATAATGATTCCCATGTCAATGACTGACAAGAGTATTATTTGAATATTGCTTTTTAGAACATTAAATTACTTATTTGCCGTGCATTTGTTACCCAGAGGCACATATGAATCAGGATTTCTTTGCGTAAGTTAACTTATGCAAATACTCCTTACAGTACATGAGCTATTATTATATTTTCCAGTCATAAAATTGCCTTTAGGCTTCAGGTCAGTCATTTTGCATGGAAAATTTTCTTGTGATTTGCAGGAGACATCACATCTGTTTCTTTGCCTAGAACCCAAAGGGAAGTGACTACATTAAATAATAAAATACACATATTATTGAAAACCAGAAAATTTCCCATTGTAGTACTTTTTAAAATTTATTTAAATGTGAGTTCTATTGCACTAACCAGAATGTGGTCATGTGATCCTATTCTTTGCCACTTCTGGATGTAGTGATTCACAGAATTTCAATACTTTAAATCAACTCAGAGATCAAAATTTAATTTGAAACCCATGTTTGATAGAAAAGAAATCTGAGAGTCAGAGCTTATGTAAGCTGCCCAAAGCCTCAGAGTAGGCAGTGTAGGAAGAGAACAAGATCATGAAGAAATAATCCATTTTACATTTTTACTATGGTATACTAGGGAAATGTTTATACCTTTTTATGCCATGAAACTAAATATTGAAAAGGAGTCTTATTCCTCAAAAGTTCACTATCAATTTAGATTTTATTTTATTTGAAAAAAAATTCTATAAACTCATAAGAGTATATTAGACTCACCATTGATGTGCTTCTGTGGGGGCACTTATGAGGAAATATAGTAGGTAAAACACAGGTTTTATTTAAGGGCTGATTTGCTCACCTTTGCAATCTTCATGAGGCAAGTCCTTGAGGCAGATTATGAAATTGCTGATCTGTATTATTAAGCAATAAAAGAACATATTAAAATTCATCCTCAATAAAGGCAATGAACATGTATTCTATAAAGATAAAGCTTAAAATAATATAGGTTAACACAGACTTTGATAACTGGTAATTCTGAGAATGGTCCATTGATTTTAGTGGCCTGTCCAAGGATTAGAGCAGGACTAAGCAACATGTAAAAAGTGTAAAAAGTTGCAGAGCCTTGTTCTTTTTTGTGTTCATAAGCCAGGAGAAGGCAGAAGAGAAGAAATCACAGGGCTCCAACCAACAGGATCATTTAGAAGGCTCTTCATCCTTCAAAAAACTCCCTTCAAATGATGTTAAAGCTAGAAATTTGCTTGCATTATTGATCTTCTTTAAGCACCATTCTGTAATACAAGATTATTAATTGCATTATATTTATTAAAAACTGTTTTTCTCTCATACTTGATCATTATTTAATCCAGATAATTGTGCAAATTGTTCTTATATCCATAGTAGATAAAATAAAAACGTTTTAATGGGGAAAGCTCTGTTATAAATTTGCTAAATAAACAAACATTTAATGAGCTCACCATACCTTAGAGTGAATAAGTTTTATTCAATTAACATTTTTACTAAATACATCATATGATAATGCTTTACTAATGGAATATATTCTTGTATAAACATTCAACTAAGAAAGGAGGTGTAGCATTAAAACACAGTACAAGCTTGGCTTAAATATTTGAGGAACATGTGTTACCAGAGAACATGAGAGCAAAGGAAAGTGTAAAAGGGAGATGAGATAGTCAGAAACTTTGTATCAGATCCTTACTTCCAGTGAACATCACCTGGAAAGCCAAATGTTTATAAGTCTGGCTAACACAGTACATCAAAGTAAAAACTACGCCTCAAGAATCTTGCTAACTAGTCAAGAAAACACAATGCATCTATAAAAAATTCATAGCAATGAAATTTATACTGTTAGGCACTAACAGTGGGGTTGAAAAACATCAATGCTACATAAAATTAAAAGAATCAGAGAGGATAGGTTCTAAACATTGCCTCAACAAACAAGGTCAAAATTCACTGACTCATCAATTCCTTAGTTCACAATTTATTGAGTACAAACTCTGCACCAAATATTGAATGTAAAATAATGTATTTATGTTATTCTCATTCTCCAGAAACTCAGAGTTTATGAGAATAGAGGTTTGGAAAATGGTGACAGATTTCACTGCAATGTAGTGAGGTAAGTGCAATATGATAATAGATAGGTTGCCAGAAGAACAAAATAAGTAGCCATGCAATTTGAAAGACATAGAAAGATTTCCCAGAAGAAGGAACGTTGAAACTGAATTTAGATGTGAGAGTGATCCCAGAGCTAGAACGATGCAGAGTGCTCTAAACAGAACTAAGTTTACAAGCAAAAGCCTAGAAAGTTGGTGGAGAGCACAGATAAGTTGAAGAACTGTAAGAAATTCAGTATGAGTTATATGCATTATGTTAGTTTTTTTCTTTTTAGAGTTGGAGTCTCACTCTGTCTCCCAGGCTGGAGTCCAGTGGCACACTCATGGCCACTGAACACTCATGGCCACTGCACACTCATGGCCACCACAGCCTGGACCTGCTGGGCTCAGGCAATCCTACCATCTCAGCTGTCCAAGTAGCTGGAATAACAGACACAGGCCACCATGCCCAACTAATTTTTGTGATTTATTGTAGAGATGAGGTCTCACCAAATTGCCCATGCTGGTCTTGAACCCCTGACTTCAGGCAATCCTCTCACCTCAGCCTCCCAAAGTTCTGGGATTACAGGCTGAGCCACTGCACCCAACCTGCTTTGTGTTAGTTTTTAACCACAGATGTGTTAGTTAGAAGGTAGATAAATACATGACACCTGATAATGACGATAATGATGGAAAAGATAGATGAGGGGAGGCCATTATCTCCATTTTATGGATGAGAAAAATTAAATTTAGAGCAATTTAAAATAAGTTCTCAAGGTCATATAGAAAACATCAGAAATAGAATTTGAACACAGGTGTTTCTAACAATGTCATTGCCTTCCATATGCAGGCTGAAACTGTCTTAGTGTAATCATTCCAAAAACCCAAGTTTAGATGACAATTATAAGGAAAGCGGGTCAATACAGTCATGCATTGCTTAGCAACAAGCCTGTGTTCTGAGAAACTTAGTTATGTGAATTTGTTCTTGTGCAGACATCACAGAATGTACTTATACAAGCCTACATAGTCTACTGCATACTTAGGCTATATTGTATAACCTATTGCTCCTAAGCTACAAGCCTGTACAGCATATAACTGTACTAAATCCTGTAGTCAACTCTGTAACAATGGTAAGTATTTGTGTATCTAAATATATTTAAACATAAGAAAAAATACCATAAAATGCAGCAGTATAACCTTATGGGACAACTGTCATATATGCAGTCTGTTCTTGACTGAAACATCATATGGCACATGATTGTATTTAAAGGTTCTGAGATTCTTAAACCACAAAATGTTTTGTATTTTAAAATTTCTCTCTAGACATGGTTTGGAGAAATTAACTTAGAAGAGGAAAAATGGAAAACAAAAGTATTAGAAAGTACTTTTAGAAATCTGGGTGACAAGAGAGGCAGCAGATATTGAAAAAATAAGAAAGGCATGCAAAATCATAAAATAAAAGTGAATATGATATATTTGGAAAATAAAAATTTGATTTAACTTTTATGTACAAGAAAGTATTATAAAGTTGGAAAAAATGAAAAGGCTACATCATGATAACAATTTTATTAGCCAAAGAAGTTTGAAATCTCACATCTATGTAAGAGATTCCACAAATTGTTGAACAAAGAAACAGTTTTAAAAATGCATGTAACAAAAATAAACCTAAGAGTTGCAATCTGGATTGTAAAGAAGACCACTGGATTCCATTTGGGATTAAATGTACTATTAATTTCATGTAGAAACCATTCTCTGTGCAGCATAACTGAAAATACGAGATAACAATTTTATATTTTTAAAACTATATGACTGAGCTCTTAGGGGAAAACTACAGGAGATTCTCGGGGGAGAGGAATGTTAAAACATACAATTCAGAAAGTAAATAAGAATGAGGCCTGTACAATGGGAGTACATTTTAATACACAGTGTGCAGGCAGAAAAGACTGATCTAGGGAGAGTGAGAGGTCGGTTCAGAATCGCTTACATCAGACGAAGATATCTCCTCCATGTGATTTTACCAGCTTCTGATTTTATATTTTTTAAAAAGTCCTCTCCAATTTCTAATCAACAGCCATCATTTTAAGAGTCTTGAAGTATGAAGCAAAACAATGTTAAACTAAAATTTTAATTTGATATTGCCTGAGTTAGTAGTGTCCCAAAGTGACTATAAGAATAAAATACAAATAAGTTATAAAGGAATACATATTTTAAAAGATAGTCTCAAAGTTCCCTA
The DNA here is from genome assembly GCF_000164805.1 of Carlito syrichta. Lineage (NCBI taxonomy): Eukaryota > Metazoa > Chordata > Mammalia > Primates > Tarsiidae > Carlito > Carlito syrichta. The sequence continues at coordinate 490,289 of NW_007259389.1, forward strand.
CAAATAAAATTTAACAACCAAGCAATCATATTAAAAAACAATTACTAAACACAAGAGAAAAGTCACCACAAGTAGGAGTCAGGAAAAAATAAACAAAACAACAATAAAAGCCAACAGAAGTAAATGATACAAAAAATGCATGAATAATAAGTTGTGGAAGGACTAGAAAAATTCAAATTATCATATACCAAAAATAAAATAAATATTTTCAATGTGCAGAAAAAATAAAATACATGACTAAAAATCAGCAAGGACAGGTGAAACTCAGAAAGTGGCCAGAAGATTTAAATTAAAAACTATCTTTCAGAAATCACCACACTGTCTTTCAAAGAGGTTGCACTAATTTGCATTCCCACCAGCAGTGTAGAAGCATTCCTTTTTCTCCACATCCTTGCCAGCATCTGTTGTTGTTTTATTAATGATGGTCATTCTTACTGGGGTTAGGTGGTATCTCAATGTGGTTTTGATTTGCATTTCTCTGATGATTAGTGAGGGCTGAGCACTTCTTCATTTGCCTGTTGGCCGCTCGTATATCTTCTTTTGAGAAGTAATACTGAGTGATCTTTCACAAAAACAAAGAACTGAGTATCACATGTTCTCACTCATAAGTGGACCTTGAACAATTATCCTAGTACTATAAGAAAAGGATTGGCAGTAGTGGGAAACTGTCAGGAGGGAGGCAGGGAAGTGTGATTGGCAGTAGTGGGAATCTGCCTAGGGAAGGGGGAGCACACCTCATCAATAAAAGAATATTTGTATACCTAACCCTGAATTGTACCCCACACTTTTAAAATAAAAAAGTTTTTAAAAAGTTTAAAAAAAGAGAGAAGTGTCTATTCATGTCTTTTGCCCACTTTTTATTTTGTTCTTTTCCTTTTGGCATGCTTGAGTTCCTTATAGATCCTAGATGTTAGGCCTTTGTCAGATCCACATGTTTAACATAAAGAAACCATAAAGAAGGACAAATATATGGACTTCACAGCAACTTGGATGGATTTAGAGTCAATGATGCCCAGTGATCTTTCACAGAAACAAAGAACAGAGTACCATATGTTCTCATCCATAAGCGGAACTTGAACAATTATAATACTATAACAAAGGGATTAGCAATAGTGGGAAACTGTCAGGGAGGGAGGGGCATACTTCATCAACAGGGTACCTGTATAATCAATGTTTGTATACTTAACCCTGAATTGTACCCACATCTTTATAATAGAGAATAAAAATTAAAATAAATAAAATAAAATAAATACAAAATATGCTTAAAAACAAAATAAAACAATGAGCACAATTTTAAAATTAAAAAAAAAAACCTCTGTGGAAAACAGTTTGGCAATTCCTAAAAGATCTAAAAATCAACCATCCAGATGACCCTGCAATCCCCCTTCTGAGAATAAACTCAGAGGAACTCAAATCACTCTATAAAAAAAGATACCTGCACACTCATGTTTATTGAAGCATTATTCACAATAGCAAAAACATGGAACCAACCATGCTATGCATTGAAAGAGGACTGGATTTTTTTTTAAGAGGTACATGTACACAATGGAATATTGCACAGCCATAAAGAAGGACAAAATTATGAACTTTGCAGCAACTTGAATGGACTTAGAGTCTATAATACCGAGTGATCTATCACAGAAACAAAACACTGAGTACCACATGTTCCCACTCATAAGGGGACCATGAACAATCATCATAATACTATAAGAAAGGGATTGGCAGTAGTGGGAAACTGCCAGGGGATGGGGGACACACCTCATCCACAAGAGTACCTGCATAATGAACATTTGTATTCCTAACCCAGAATTGAACTCCACAGCTTTAAAATAAAAATAAAAACACATATGATCATTATAAATTAAAATATAATAGTTGAAGTAAAAAAAATCAATGATTGTAGTCAACATCAGCTAAATAAATGTATACAGAAAGTTAATGAAGTTGAAGACAGATCTGAAGAAATACACATGGAATATAGCTTTAAAAAAGAGAGAAATTTTAAAATAGAGATTAGCAAATGAAATATACAGAATTAGAAAAAGCAAACATATATCTAATTGATTTTCAAAAATGAATGGAGAAACTATAAATGGGGTAATGAAAATAAAGAAAATTTTGGATAAATTTATTGATTTGATAAAAATAGTCGTTGTTAGTATCTAATAAATTAAGAAATAAAATATAGATACATAAATTCATAGATAATTAAAATAACACTAACAGTATATCAAAAATAAAGTGAAGATTTTCTACAAAAGAATTTTAAAAACCCCACAAAATAGGAATGAGCTTTTCAATGACAGCAGTACAACCCAGAATGCATTAGAATGACATATGCAACTGAGAGAAAATACATTTCCACATAAAATCCAATATCCAAGGAACCAAAAAAAAAGGGTAAAATAAAGATATTTCAGAAAACAATCATCACCGATGAGCAGTATATTGAAAGAAACTCTGAAAAAATTACTTGAAGAAAGATAAAAATGTTTTCAATCTAGTATGCAAAAGGGAAATGTTAATGTAGGTAAAGAAAATTGTACAAACTCTAACTTGTGAGTTAAGAAGAAAAAATTGAATTAAAATATTTTTAAATGACACTCATTATGAAAAAGATTTTAAATGAAAAAATTATTTGCATGTTTTAGGAAAAGTAAGTATATTTAACTTTTGAATTTAAGATAAAATAGTAAGTATTTTGATAACTAATAAAAACAGATTTTTAAAATTTCAACTTAAGTGAGGAAAAATATGAAAGAAAGAATAAAAGCAACTCAAACAATTCAAATAAAAAGAAAGAAATAAGAACAAATAAAATTATAAAATAAAATGATGGAAAGAAATTCAAATAAATGAGTTTCAGTATAACTGTTACAAGCTCTTCCTTGCATGTCTAATAAAATTCAGTTGTGGTTTTGGAAGATGGCGATGGCACAGGTGGGAATGCGAGAGTCTCTGAAAGTGAGTTCCCATAAAGATTCTTACTTTCCTTCCCACCCCCCACCACCAACCGCACCAGTCCAAGGCCTGGAGACCCTTAGTACCACGCACAGCCAGCTACCACGGCCCCTCTGCAGCTACTGTTCCACCCCAGGCAGCCCAGGCCCCAGCCAAGTGGAGCTCCCAGCTCCCTCCCCAGCTACACTGTCTCACCTGGCCCCAAGCCACCCACCACCACCTGTGGAGGCCCTCGGATACTGCCTTGTGGAGATCTGGGTTCCCTTACTGCTCCGTCACTGCTCTGCCTGGCACCCAGCCACTGCCAGCTCCCTCCCTGACTGGGCACCCAGCCTAGTCACAGGTCATGGCAACCTGTGGAGGTCCTCCATATTCACCCCTTGGAACTATAAGCTCCATTCCCTCCTGGGGTGCCCCACCAGGCCCAAGGCTGCCACAGCCCATGCAGACCCCCAGTGCCTATGCCTCTGGGCTCTGTGCTGCTGCCCAGGCTGAAGTACCAAAAGCCGCAGCCAGTGCTTGATCCTCAGAGTTCTGGGGCCCCACTCTGGGTTCTGGGTCCCTACCCAGTCCCGTCTCAAGCTGCCATCACCCAGAGAGGCTCTAGGCACCCGTCCCTCAGAGATACCAGCTCCATTCCTGGCTGAAGTACCCTGTGGTGGTCCAAAGACACTGCCACCACCTGCCACCCACCCTTTGGAGCTCTGGTCCCCGCTCTGGCTGAGGCACCCAACAGTCTTGCACTCCACTTCCCCCAACTCACCCCTGACTACAGCAGATCAGAGAACAGCTGCAGTCCTGTGACCAGGCAGAGACCTACACTGACTCACCCACCCAGCTCTGTCTAAAGTCCAAATTGGAAGCTGAGACCCCATGGTTGTGTAAGGGAACAGCACATTTTAAAGAGGTGCTGAATAGCTGCTCTCAGCTCTCGGCTCCAGCCCCAGGGAATTCTGCACTCCCTCCCCCACCTGAAGCCGCTGTGGCACACCAAGTGCAGCGCCCAGCTATATCACTGATTCCCAGTGCCTGACTCCAGACACACACCACTATAGACCATCATAGTAGATCATCCACAGACTGGATGAGTTGAGAGAAAAGATTAATAGAGAGAAAGAATTTGTGAAAGAGGAGCCACCCACCACAGTCATTTTCCAGGCAGAGATTTACGTTGCCCTAACTATCTATGAGCAGCCTCTACCTTGGTTTCTAAGGTAACCTCACAAAACAGGAGACAAAGGCCCTCCCCTACACTGAATCAGACACAGGCAACTCAGTCCTTTGGCAGACCACTCAGGCAGCAAGCCAAGGGAACCAACCCAACCTATGAGTAAGTCTATGTGCCTGCGAAGGGGAGAGGCTAGAGATCGAGCTGAAGAGACATTAGACACTCAGGAAAGACTCCAGAGCTAGTCTGATTTCTTATTTTGATTTTTTATTTTATTGTTTTGACTGTTTGTTTTGCTAACTTTTGTTTGCTTTTTGAGTTAGACTACTTGTTTGTATTGGGGGAAAGCACATCAAAAGGCATGAATTTATTGGACTGTCTTTGTGTGATTACCAGTATGCCTTAGGGAATCTTGTTTGTTTGTTTGATTTTTAGTCTTTTCTGGCCTTGTGTCTCTTTTCATTCATTAGTTGGTATGTATGTCTGTTTTCCCTCTTACTCTTCTCTCTCTCCAACTTTCTCTTGACCCCCCCCCCTTCTTCCATTATTTTCCTTTTTCTTACCTCCTTTGGTTCCAGGGATCAAACCTAAACTCCACTGCATGGATAGGTTGCAAGGCAGTGGGAAGTGGGTTCCAGTGTACCCATACACTTAGTGGATACCAGAATCTACAGATTGATTCTGAATCACAGCTTCCTCCTCAATTAAATCTCAAAACTGCAAAAAGTACAGTCCCAACCTACAGTCCAGTCTCAAAAGTGAATAAAGTCAGAGGATGCTCATAAGGAAGAACAGGAAATTGAACAAAAAGAAGTAAAAGCAACCCCACATACCCTGAAAAACAGAATTAAAGAAGGAGAGGAAAAAGGGGAGAGACAAATCTACACAAATGAAGAAAAACCAAAAGAAGAATATGGGTCTCTAACAAACCCTGGGAGGTCAGACACTGAGAAAACTGATTTTGAAATGCAAACAATGAAGAGCCCCCAGAATCACTGGTCTCAAACTACAAACACAGATATTAAGACATTAATGGAGAGATTAAGAAGAATTGAGGAGAGACAAGAGAAAACTAGGAAGGAGTTGATAACTGAGATAACAGTAGTAAAGAAAACTGTGAATGAAATAAATAACAAACTGATAAGCATGGAAAACAGAATTAGACAAGCAGAAGAAAGAATCTCAGAAATTGAAGACCAAAATATGGAATTACCCCAAACTGTCAAAAACATAGAAAAGAAGCTGAAAAAGACAGAACAAAACCTTCAAGATATGAGTGAATACTTCAAGAGACTAACCTAAGAGTAATTGGACTTCCTGAGGCAGAAAAAGAGCAGAGTCCACCCTGGAACAAACATTCCATGAGATTATGCAAGAAAACTTCCCTCAAAAATTCAAACACAAGAGATTCAGAGAACCCCTGCAAGACAACAATTGAGAAGACCAAATTGCAGACACATAATAATTCACCTAAACAAAGTAAGTATAAAAGAAAAAATCCAAAAGGCAGCAAGAGAAAAAGGTCAGATTACCCACCATGGAAGACCAATTAGAATAGCAGCAGATTTATCTACAGAAACCCTTCAAGCTAGGATAGTTTGGAGCCATATCTTCAAAGTTCTAAAAGATAAATAATTTCAACCAAGAATAACCTACCTAGCCAAGCTAAGCTTCATCAGTGAGGGAGAGTTAAAATCTCCCTCAGAACTTATGCTGCCAACAGACCACCTCTACAAGAAACACTTAAGAAAGTATTAAACACAGAAGAAAAGGAAAAAGGAACAACAATGTTCTTCACAAGCGTACAGGAAAAAGATTAAAAACACACACAAACCAACCCCCAAAGCAAAAGAAAGACAAAAAACCTTCAGGAACAACAGCAACAACTCTGTAAGAACCTTATGATAGGGATCAACTCTCACATTTCAATAATTAACCTGAATGTGAATGGACTAAATGCACCACTGAAAAGACATAGAATGGCAAAATGGATAAAATATCACCAGGCAACAATATATTGCCTTCAAGAGACTCATCTCACTAGAAAGGACACTCACAGACTCAAAGTAAAAGGATGGGAAACAAATGTTCAGATGAACAGAATACAAAACAAAGGAGTCACGATCTTAATCTCAGACAAAATACCCTTTAAACTATCGAAAATAAAAAAGATACAGAAGACCGCTACATAATATAAAAGGTTCAATCCATCAAAAAAGAAATATCTATCCTAAACATATATGCACCCAACATAAGAGCACCAACTTTCATAAAGCAACTTCTAGGTAAACTCAAAAAAGATATTGACTCTAACACAGCATAGCTGGGGACTTTATACCCCACTCACAACCCTAGACAGATCATCAGGACAAAAAATCAGCAATGAAATCCGGAGCCTCAATGTGACTCTTGACCAAATGGACTTAATTGATACAAACAGAACACTCCACCCAACGACCTCAGAACATACATTCTACTTATCACCACATGGAATGTACTCTAAGACAGACACATACTTAGTCATAAATCAAGCATAAACAAATTTTAAAAGATCAAAATTTTGCCATGCACCTTCTCGAACCACAGTAGAATAAAAATAAACATCAACACCAACAAGGTTCCCCCCAAACCCACAAAGACATGGACACTAAATAGCATGATGCTAAACAACTCCTGGGCCAATGATGAAATCAAAACAGAGATTAAAAGACACCTGGAAACAAATGAAAATGAAAAAACACCTTACCAAAATCTCTGAGATGCCATGAAAGCTGTAGTAAGAGGGGAATTCATATCTCTATAAATGCACATGAAGAAAATGGAAGAATCACAAATTAACAGCCTAACAAGTCACCTAAGGAAGCTGGAAAAGCAAGACCACCAAAACCCTAACTTCAGCAGAAGAATCCAGATCACCAAAATAAAAGCCCAAATCTGGGACATAGAAGACAAAAAGATAATACAAAAAAATCAATGAAACAAAAAGCTTGTTCTTTGAAAGGATAAACAAGATCAATGGTCCTCTAGCTAGATTGACCAAGAAAAAAAGAGAAAAAACCCAAATAAACACAATCAGAAACACAAAAGATGAAGTCACAGCTGACCCTGAAGAAATACAAAAGATCATTAGAGACTACTATGTATACTTGAATGGAAATAAGCTTGAAAACCTTAAGGAAATGGAGGACATTCTGACATCACATAACCTGCCTAGGTTGAAACAAGAAGAAATTGAGACCCTAAATAGACCAATAACAATCAAGGAAATTGATTATGTAATTAGAAAACTACCTACAAAAAACTCCCTGAACCAGATGGCTTTCCAGCAGAATTCTATAAGGAGATTTAAGGAGGAGCTGATACCAATCTTACAGGTAATTGAGAAAGATGGAACTCTCCCCAAATCATTTTATGAAGCCAACATCACATTGATACCCAAACCAGGTAAAGACCCAACAAAGAAAGAGAACTACAGGCCAATATCTCTGATGAACATAGATGCTAAAATTCTCAACAAGATCCTAGCAAACCAGATTCAACAACACATCTCAAAAATCATTCATCATGACCAAGTAGGCTTCATTCCTGGTATGCAAGGCTGGTTCAACATTCGCAAGACCATAAATGTAACTAAGTACATTAACAGACATCAAAGCAAAAACTACATGATTATATCATTAGATGCAGAAAATGCTTTTGATAATATCCAGCACCCCTTCTTGATAAAAACCCTTGAACATCTAGGCATACATGGAACATACCTCAAAATAGTAAAAGCCATCTACGAGAAACCCACAGCCAGCATACTCCTAAACAGACAAAAATTGGAACCATTTACCCCTGAAAACTGGAAAAAGACAAGGATGCCCACTCTCTCCCCTCCTGTTCAATATAGTATTCGAAGTCATGGCTAGAGCAATCAAAAAAGAGAAGATGATCAGGGGTATCCAAATAGGAAAAGAGGAAGTCATGTTATCTCTCTTTGCAGACGACATGATTGTGTACCTTGAAAACCCAAGAGAATCTGTCAAAAGCCTCCTTGCACTGATAAAGGACTTTGGCAAAGTCTCAGGGTACAAAATAAATGTGCAAAAGGCAATGGCATTTCTATACACCAAAAATAAACAAACAGAAACCCAAATAAAAAGCACAATCCCATTCACAATAGCCATAAAAAAAATGGAATACCTTGGCATCTTCCTAACCAGAGATGTGAAAGACCTTTACAATGAAAACTACAAAACACTGCTCAAAGAAATCAATGATGACACAAACAAGTGGAAAAATATCCCATGCTCATGGATTGAAAGAATCAACATTGTGAAGATGTTCATCTTACCTAAGGCAATCTACAGATTTAATGTAATACCCATCAGATTACCAACAACATTCTTCTCAGATCTAGAAAAAACAATACAGGAATTCAAATGGAAACACAAATGACCAAGAATAGCCAGAATAATACTCAGCAAAAAAAAAAAAAAAAGTAGGAGTTATCACAATACCAGATTTTAGACTTTACTATAAAGCTACAATAATCAAAACAGCTTGGTATTGGTACTAGAACAGGCATATAGATCAATGGAATAGAATTGAGTTTCCAGAAGCAAAACTCCAATTTCTCAACCAATTCATCTTTGACAAAGCCTCCACCACCCACCACTAGGGAGAGGAGAACCTATTTAGTAAATGGTGCTGGAAAAACTGGCTGATCACATGCAGAAGATTCAAACAAGACCCCTATCTATCCCAAAACACAAAAATCAACTCTAAATGTATCAGAGACATAAATGTAAAACCTCAAACCATAAGAACTTTAGAAAATGCAGGACACACCCTTATGGAAGTTGGAACTGGCATCCAATTTCTGTGCAAAACCCAAAATCCACAGGTCATAAGAGATAACATAGATAAGTGGGACCTTATTAAACTGACAAGCTTCTGCAAAGCCAAAGAAACCATCAAGAGACCAGAGAGACAGTCCACAAACTGGGAAAAAGCACTTGCCAACTCCATGTCAGACAAAGGCTTAACATCTTGGATCTACAAGGAACTCAAACGTGCTGAAAAGAAAACAGCAAACAACCCCCTTACAAAATGGGCAAAAGATATGAACAGACACTTTCAAAAAGAAGACATATGAGCGGCCAACAGATACATGAAGAAATGTTCAACCTCACTAGTCATCAAGGGGATGCAAATTAAAACTACACTGAGATACCACCTAACTCCAGTCAGACTGGCCATTATCAATAACTCAAAAAATAACAGATGCTGGAGAGGATGTGGTGAAAAGGGAACACTTCTACACTGTTGGTGGGAGTGTAAACTAGTGCAGCCTCTGTGGAAATCAGTGTGTCAATTCCTAAAAGCTCTAAAAATTGATCTTCTGTATGACCCCGCAATCCCCCTACTGGGAATATACCCTGAAGAACTCAAATCACTCTATAAAAAAGAGTCCTGCATAGGTATGCTTATCGCAGCATTGTTCACAATTGGAAGAACCTGGAACCAGCCATGCTGTCCATCAAAAGAGGACTGAATTTAAAAAATGTGGTACATATACACAATGGAATATTATGAAACCATAAAAAAGAACAAAATCATGAATTTCACAGCAACCTGGATGAATTGGAGTTTATAATACTGAGTGATCTCTCACAGAAACAAAGAATGGAGTATCACATGTTCTCACTCATTAGTGGACCTTGAACAACTATCGTAATACTATAAGAAAAGGATTGACAGTGGCAGGAAACTATGGGGGGGCACAGGGAGGGGAAGGGAAGTGGGATTAACTGTAGTCAATATTTGTCTGGAGATGGGGGGCACACTTCATCAACAAGGGTTTCTGCACAATACATATTTGTATACCTAACCCTTAACTGTACCCTCAATTTTAAAATAAAAAATATTTTAAAATAAAATAAAATTCAGTTGTGAATACTTCTTGGTTAGGATATATATCTATAAGACATATATAATATAATATAATATGATATAATATTACATATATATTAGTAGGTAGGTCTTTTATTACTGACTCAATTTTATGGATTGTTGCTGGTGTATTCAGAGTTTTCATTTTTTCCCATTTCAACCTTGAGAGATTGTGAGTTTCTAGGAATTCATCGGTTTCATTTTGACTTTCTCATTTACACACCTACAGATGTTTATAGTAATCTCTGACCACACATAAAAAAGATTGTTCATCATGATCAGGTGTGTTTAATTCCCAGGATACAAGAGTAGTTTAACATATGCAAATCAATAAATGTAATCCACTGTCGGGAACCGAAACTCCTAACAGAAGGCAAAGTAAAGGTTACCTGAAAATAAGAAAAACGCTGACTGGGAGCAAGGTCCCAGCTAAAGCGGCCATGCCAGAGGCAAAGTTCCATGGATCCCATTGATGGGCCCCTTTGATCTTTAAGAGTGTGTGCATAAGACAGAAAGTACCTCTTTCTATGAAGCATTAACTAATAAGTGAGGATGATGTATTGGTGAAACTAAAGCTTGAGACATGAATAAGGAACACAGCAAAAGCACAGCCATTAGAGACGCTAGAGAATGTTTAGTTACCTTCGTCTCCATGAAAAGCAAAACAATTGTGTATAAAGAAAATAAAATAACTTTCCCATTCTTTATTTTTAATGGTTAACAGATCCTATACTAAAATAACAACTTAGACGGGTAAGATGGAGGAAGAAGTTTGTGAGACCTCAGACAAGTCAATCCTGAGGGCAGCTGCTTTTAAACATAATTTAAGAAAATATAGACATAGTAGATATAAGTTTATAAGGGTAAAACGATTTAGTAGTATAAGTATAATAATATAGAAAGATTAGTTAAGTAGATAAAATAGGAAGATGATTAAAAA
>NW_007259389.1:501422-517474 GCF_000164805.1 Carlito syrichta
AGTAATAAAGTTAGTTATGAAAATGCCAGTATATGCTGCTAAGTTACATGTAAGAATTGTTAGAAATATGATATAAAAGGGGTAAAGGTTAAAAGGTTACAGTTAATAATTTTTAACAAAAGTTGTTTCATTCCTGTCTGTTGGTTTTAACATAATGGAAACAAAAAAAGAATAGAAAGAAACAAATAAATCATTGTAAAACGTTTAATTGTAAAAGAAAAACATGATGTAAGCATCTGTGGGCACATATGTGAGGGGGTTGAGGGTCGAAAACGCCCTATATAAGCTTGTGAAGATTGAATAAAATTTGGAAGAGTCCCGAACTCGACCCAGGGAGTTGACTTATGTCTTCTTCCTTCGCCACGTCTGATTCTCTCGCCTCAGGGCCTAACCCTTGTGTTGGAGCTGGTCTCTAACAATCCACCATGTAAATGGAATTAAAAACAAGAACCACATGATTATATCAATAGATGGAGAAAAAGTATTTGATAAAATCCACATTCCTTTATGATAAAAACTTTCAACCACCTAGGCATCAAAGAAACATACCTCAAAATAATGAGTCATCTATGACAAACCCACTGCCAACATCATACTGAGTAAACAGAAGTTGGAAGCATCTCTTCTGAGACCTGGACCACTACAAGAATGTTCACCCTCACCACTCCTATTTAACATGGTACTAGAACTCCTAGCCAGAGCAATCAAGCAAGAGAAGAGATAAAAGGTATTCAAATAGGAAAAGAGGAAGTTAAATTATGTCTCTTCAGAGATGATATGATTCTAAACCTAAAGATTCTATCAAAAGACTCTTGGCATTGATAAGTGACATTAGTAAAGTCTCAGGGTATAAAATCAATTCTCAAAAATAAGTAGCATTTCATATGAAGGGGGACCCCAAAATAACCAGAATTTATTTATTTAAAAATTGTGTTTATTCCTACATGTTTAAACTTGATTCAACTTCAAAGTACTCTTCATTTGATGCAATATACCTATCAGTACACTTTTTTCCACCACTTAAAACAGTTTTTGATCTTGTCAATTTGGATGACTTTTAGTGTTTCTACCATTTCTATTTCACCTCTTCCATACCAGCAAAATATTTCCCTTTGAAGAATTTGAGGAAACCAAAACAAGTTTCTAGGATAAGATTGGGTGAATAGGGAGAGTGGAGCATTGGGATCATGTGGTTTTTTTGGTCAAAAACTGCTAAACATTCAGTGTGGTGTGGGTAGGTGTGCTTATAAATCACCCATCACAAAATGCGTTGAAAGACACTCCAAAAAACAGCTCACTTGAGTAAGATGCAGCCTCTCACAACAATGCTAGCTAGTATACTGATGCCCGTGGGTTCCTAGAACAATTATCTAGCAGGGGAAGCATGTATACTACAAGGGGCTCAATCTTCAAAAGAAAATTCCATTTTGTTTGTGGGGTACCCCCTCGTACACCAACAAATCCAAACTAAAGAACCAAATCAAGAACAAAATCTCATTTACAGTAGACACACACATAAACCTCAGAATACATCTAACCAAGGAGATGAAATAGCTCCACAGCAAGAGCTACAAAACATTGGTAAAAGAAATCAAAGATGACAAAAGCAGATGGAAAAATTTTCCACACTCATGGATTGGAAGAACAAATACGGTTAAAATGTCCAGACTGCCCAAAGTAATCCACAGACTCAACACAATCCCTATCAAACCACCAGCATCATTTTCACAGGTCTAGGGGGAAAAAAAACACGCAAATTCATATGGAAGCAAAGAAGAGCCTGAATCACCAAAGCGATCCTAAGCAAAGAGAACAAAGCCAGAGGCATCACATTGCTGGACTTCAAACTTTACTACAAAGCTACGATAATCAAAATAGCATGATAATAGTACAAAAATAGACACATACACCAATGAAATAGAATAGAGAACCTAGAAGTGAAACCATTAATCTACAAACAACTGATCTTTGACAAAGTTGACAAAAATAAGCTGTAGAGGGAAAATACCCTATTTAATGAGGAAAACTAGATAACCATATGCAGAAGAATGAAGCTTTCTCTCACTGTATACAAAAATTAACACAAAATGGATTAATAACTTACATGTAAGACCTCAAACTATAAAAATCCTAGAAGAAAGTCTAGGAAACACTCTTCTGGACATCAGCCTAGGCAATAAATTCATGAGCAAGTCCTCAAAAGCAAATGCACCAAAAACGAAAATTGACAAGTGGGACCCAAATAAACTAAAGAGCTTCTATACAGCAAAATAAATTATCAGGCAGAGTAAACAAACTAATTAGACAGCCTACAGAATGAAAAAAATATTTTCTTTTCTTTTCTTTTTTATTTTGAGTTGGAGTCTCACTCTGTTGCCCAGACTGGAGTGCAGTGGCCGCTCCTGGCCACTGCAGCCTCAACCTGCTTGTCTCCGGTGATCCTTCTGCCTCAGCCTTCCAAGTAGCTGGAAATACAGGCACACGCTACCACGGCCAGCTAATTTTTTGATTTATTGTACAGATGAGGTCTCGTCAAGTTGCCCAGGCGGGTCTTGAACCCGCGGGCTCAGGCAATCCACTCACCTCAGCCTCCCAAAGCGCGGGATTACAGGCTGAGCCACCGAGGCCTGGCAAAACATTTTCAAATTATGCATTAGACAAAGGGCTTATAGCTAGAATCTGTAAGGAATTTTAAATAATTGACAGGAGAAAAAGCAAATAACCCCATTCAAAAGGGGCAATTAACATGAACTGACATGTCCCAAAAGAAGATAAACAAGTGGCCAAGAAAACATGAAAAAATACTCTAATCATTTGGAAAACACAAATCAAAACCATAATGAGATACCATTTCACACCAGTCAGAACGGTTATTATTAATAAGTCAAAAAAACAGCAATTGTGAGTGAGATTGAGAAGAAAAGGGAATGTTTCTACACTCTTGGTGGGATTTAAGCTAGCTCAGCCCCTGGGGAAAGCAGCTTGGGATTTCTCAAAGAACTAAAAATATAACTATCACAACACAGTAATCTCACTACTGAGTAGCAGATACCCAAAGGTACATATATCATTCTTCCAGGAAAGACACTTGTCTTTATATGCTTATCGAAGCACTATTCACAGTAGCAGACATGAACCCAATCTAGGTGATCATCAACAGCAGATTGGTTTTTAAGAAGGTGCTGCATATATGCCAAGGAATACCACATACTCATAAAAAGACCAAAATTTTGTCCTTTGCAGCAACTGGAGGTCATTATTCTAAGCGAATTAACACACAAACAGAAAACTGAATGCTGTATGGTCTCGCTTTTAAGTGGGAGCAAAATATACACATGTGGTTTAAAAAATAAAATCATATTTAGATTTGCATAAACAACATTTAATACTTCAATAAAACTAATATCTAGATATATTTTTGTCATTAATGTGGCCTCAGAAAAAGACAAAATATGTAGAGATAAACTTTTATTCATATGTATTTATTAAATTGCCATGCATATCTTCCAAGAAAAAGCCAACTATTTTTGAAGAACAAATTATGTACAATGAAGAAAGAAAATGATTTATCCCATAGACAGATATATGGATCACGGTATAAGAAGCAACATAGCATGGTTTTTAATACAGTAAAGTAAATCCATTTAATTATTTGGCAAATAACACACTTCGTAAACCGATTTCCTCTTCAGAAAATCACTGAAGGCAAAATAATTTAGACTTGGTTTTACCAAAATAAATAACTTTAATAATAAAAATCATTAAAATATTAAATCTAATTAAGTAATGACACACAAATATTCCATCACATTACAATGAGTTTCAGAGATCTGGTATTAGTTCATATCTTTGAGTGCTTATTCTTTACACAAATCACAACTAAATAGATTTCAAGAGAAATGTTTGCTAGTGTGATTTATGCAAATTACTTGATTTAGTTTCAATTAAGTTGTTTCAGCGATTTAAGCAGCTAATATGATTAGCTGAAAATATTTTCCTTAACTAGAATTTATAAAAACTTTGCATCAGTTCCCCACTGTAAAATGACTTTGCTATTTATAGAACACCATCAGCTATTTCTTCAATTTTAACAAGATTCATTTCGTGTGTGTGTGCGTGTGTGTGTGTGTGTGTGTGTGTGTGTGTGTGTGTGTGTGTGCGCGCGCTTTAGCCTCGAATCACATGGTTAAGCTCTTGGCATTCTATATACACATTCCCCAGTCTATAAGTCACATAGTCTGAGATCATAGTGATAGAATAGTAATGCATGACATAAAGGCATTCACCTTTGATTGAAAAATTGAATTTGACCTATGATATCTGAAATAAAAGGAAAAAGCAAACTTTGTCCTTGGATGTCTGGATCATATATATACTTGTGCAATATTTTTGGTGACTATTGGTAAATTTTTTCAAAGAAAAACAGACAAAAGAACTCTAAACTGGGCTTTTGTTTTCTCTGTTGTGTTTAATGTATAAGATAAAAATCCAGCAAGCATATAAAATATATATAGTTTTCATTAAACAATGGGATGATAAGACCTTTTAGTGAAAAGTGAAATTGGTATCAGCAAGATTTTATAATTATCAGTTCTCTGTCCAAATAGTCTGTTCTGTCCCACGGGTGAGTGTAATAAAGACTATGAAAAAAAGAGTAGTTGGTATTTAGCAGACTGTTAAGGGACTAAGTACCAACACCCTGACAGGGATTCTCAAACAAATTCAAAACCATTTTTTGGAAGGGTGTTTTATCAATTACTCTAATGCAATAAATTATTACTTTTCCTCTTTCTCTTGTGCTCCATTTGCATTAGTTCATTTACTTTATTATTTTGTTTTTAACGGAGGGAAAATGTCATAATTTTGTCCTGTTCAGACTCTTCTGGGGTTCATTCCCAGTCTTGTCAATTCTGTGAAATCTGCCACATCTGAGATCCACACAACTGATATTTTAAAATTCCCTAGGTAGTGGACTTACTACTTAAGGAAAGAAACACATGAATAGGAAATAAGCATGTAGAGAAGAGAGATTTCATACTGTAAAAACCCTGAGAGGTGTTTGAGGACATGAATCTACCGGATAAATGACTCTGATTCTTCCTAAAATCCCTTATCTCTGAAATGCACAATCTACCCAGCCTGTTGAATTAAATCAGGAAAAAAACTGCCTGGTGTTTTTGTTTTTGTTTTTTTAATATTTTCTCCCAACTCTTAAAAGATTTATGCTTTAAAAGGTAAATATAATAGTTTACAGATTGATTCATTAGGCATCTATTCTACCAATTAATAACCACTTTTCCTGAGCTTGTCGAAAATGACATTTTGAAATATCACTAAGGTTATTTGTCTAACTCCAAATTATGTTTTTCCTGTAATTCCAAACACATTTCTGCTCATTTTAACCTAAGCTCTGCTTAACCTACAAAAGAGCTATTCCATGCCTAATTCTTTTTGCCGTTGTTCTATTTTTTCTAGAAGATGATTATAATAACTTATACAAGGTACAGCATAGCATGAATAATATAGCAGAGGGTTTTTAAATTTTTTTTTTGCTCCATATTGTTTGACAATTTGCAAAATGTGGTTCTACGCTCTATTTTTTTCTCTCTATCTCTATTATTCAACTCTTAACTACTCTCCTATAAGACAGCAAATTAATTTTAAAAATCATCAGGAGACACAAAATAACAATCTAAAGCAAATTTGGAAGACAGCATATGCATGGATTTCAGCAAATGGTGTATGATTGTTTTAGGTTGATTATTAAAATGGCTGTAATTATTCATTTCCACCCTCTAGCAATGTGACTTTGCATCTCCTCTTGTGAAGGACTGATATTTATTTTCTCAACCCTTGAATCTGATTTGACCCTAGGACACACATTGGCCAATAAGTGAGGTGAAATTGATGATGAGCCAGTCTGAGCCTAGGCTTCAAATGACCTTTAACTCTTTTGTTTACTCCCTGGGAAACCTGGCTGACATGTGGAAGAGCTCAGCAGTGAGGGTAGAGGAAAAGACCTGAGGAAAGACACATAAAGACCTTCCAAACAGTCAGCACGCCCCAGGAAGTAGAGCTGTCTAGCTGATCCCCAGCTGATCACAGTGCTTGAGAAACCCCAGTTAAATCAGATCTTCTTAAGTGATCACAGCCCAAAGGCCAAAAAATCATGAGTTAAATATGTGGTTACAGTTTTAAGGTGCAAATCTCTAGGGTGGTTTATTTTAGAATAGTTTTTAATTGATAGAGTATATAGGTAACTGTGGCAGAGACTGTTAGTTGTCTGTCCCCGTATCTATAAACAGTTTTTACTTGGGTCCAAAAGCTTTAAATTTTAGTGAGTTGCTTACCACTCAAAATAAAAGACTATTTCCTAACTTCTATTGCATTTAGGGGTAACATTTGACTAAGTTTTAATTAATTAGAAAAAAAAATTGAAAGAGATTCTCATGAAATCTACTTTAAAGGAACAATTCCAGTATTTTGCTTCCCAATCACTCTTTCTAATTCCAAAATATGATTTTGATCATGAAACAAACTGAAGATAGAACCCTTTATTGAGGATAATGAAGGACAATATAGAAGCCTACATTTCTCATTTTATTTGAAGCCACTCTACGTGTCCATCAGTATTAATTCCAGTTTTCTTTGCATAAAAGAGAAGTAAATTTATAGTATAAGTAAGTCATTGTTATAATATCTTTCTTTTATGCAAACTACTCCAATCCTATTACACTGACAAATATTCTTATATAAAAAATATAGGGAACACTTGCAAATTAATAACTAAGAAACTAATGCAATATAAAAAATGGCAGAGATATCTTGACAATATAAACATACAAAAGAAATGTCTAGAAAATAAAAATAAAATGGAAAATACATATAAAAATGTCCTACTTTAATAGAATTTAGGGAAACAAACAAAGCAACAATGGAATATTATTTCAAATCCTTTGAAATGGAGAATATCTTTTAGATCTGATAATGTGAAGTACTGGTGAATCTATGGAACAATCAAAACCCTTATAGATTTCTGAAGGAATTGTAAGGCTACTTTGTTTAGTTATTTGACAATGTCTAATGAAATTGAAAATGTTCATTCCCTTTAGACCTCAGAACTCCATTTATAAGAATATAGACCTATTAAACATTTTTACACCCCTAGCACCCAGATCCTGTTTTCTAATTATAATTATAAAATATAAGAACAAGAATCCCCTAGAAGAGTGGTTGATTTCAGGCTGGCTCTAGGATCAACTTGTGTAACCATAAAGTAAGAAAATAATTTATAAAATAAAAAAATTTTTAAATGAGGGCATTTTATTTCTATGTTAAAAACTGAAACTCAGGAACTGACCTAAAAGAGCTTCAAATAAGTAAATATGTAAAATTTAAATAGCAAAAATAATGATAATATTAGATTATAACTCATGCAACACAATGAATATTAAATATTCATGAGTCAATACCAATACAAATAGATAACTGAGTAAGATATGAGAGCACAATAATAGCTTGTCCTCCCAGAAGAATTCTAGTTAATAATTTCTACCCAAAAAATGAGGGGAATAGAAAACGACCAGTGGAAAAATCACTTTAATAAATGTCGCAAGCGAGATTCACTGATAAACGCTAAAATTAGTGGATGAGAGTTGGAGAAATAGGATGCTTAAATAGTCTAAAAGTGTGTTCTCCAAAAAATGTATTAGTTATTAGATAAATATTATAACTTTGTAGTTGAGAATTTTTGCAAACACTCTCAGAAACAAGTAAGCAATAAGGGTAACATCATCATTAATATGACAAGTTGACATCATTAATTACCTGATATAAGTCACTGAAAGGTCAAAACTTCAGTGGTAGTCTCACCAAAAATGCGAAGTCTCAATCTAATCACGAGCAAGCATCAGAAAAATTCTAATTGTAAAAACATTCTACTAATTAGCTAGTCAGTAATATAAAAGTTTTAGGGTCATACAAAGCCCTAACATCCAGGATCTATAAGGAATTCAAATGTGCTGAAAGGAAAAAAAAAAAAAAAGCTCATTTAAAAGTGGACAAAATATATGAATAGACACTTTTCAAAATAAGACATATGAGCAGCCAACAGATACATGGAAAAATGCTCAGCCTCACTAATAATCAGAGAAATGCAAATCAAAACCACACTGAGATATCACCTAACTCCAGCCAGGGTGGCTATCAATGATAATTCAAAAGGCAACAGATGCTGGAGGATGTAGAGACAAAGGAATGTTTCTACACTGTTGTGGGAGTGTATAGTACAACCTCTGTGGAAAACAGTGTGGCAGTTCCTAAAAGATCTAAAAATTGACCTTCAATATGAGCCAACAATCCCCCTTCTGGAGTAATTTGAGTACCCAGAGGAACTGAAATTATTCTACAAAAAAAGATAACTGTGCACACCTGTTTTTTGCAGCACTATTGATAATAGCAAAAACATGAACCTAACCATGCTGCTCATCAAAAGTGAACTGGATGAAAATGAAACAAAACAAAACAAAACAAAAAACCTATGGTACATATATACTATGGAATATTACACAGCTACAAAGAAGGGCAAAATTATGGACTTCAACTTGGGTGGATTTAGAGTCCATCATACTCAGTGATCTCTCACAGAAAAAAGGAACTGAGTACCATATGTTCTTATTCATAAGTGGATCCTGAACATTTATTATAATACTACATGAAAGGGATTGGCAGTAGTGGGTCACTACCAGGGGAAGGAGAGAGAAGGGGCACATAACACTTACAAGGGTACCTGATCCCAAACCAGACAAAGTAAGGACCAGTGGGAGGCCCAGACTTCACCTATATGATGACCACTTATGTGCCTTACCCTGAATTGTAACCCATATCTTTAAAATAAAAAAAAAAATGTCAACAACAAAAAGGAAAGTTGAACTTGTAACCCTCAAAAAATAAAAAAAATAAAATAAAAGTTTTAAGGTCATGAAAGACACGAAAAGAGTGAGGATTTATCACAGATTAAAAACCAGAGAGACATGAAAACTAAATGTAACAAAAGATCCTGGTTTTAATCCTGAAAAAGCAAAAGGGGTATCTGTGGAAGTACTAGAGAAATTTAAATAAAAACTATAGTTTGTTTATATTGTGCCAATTTTAATTAGTTGGTTTGATAATTGTGCTGTGGTTAGATAAGATGTTAACATTAGGGGAAGATGAGTAAAAAATAAACAGAAACTATATTCCACTTGTGCAATTTTTCTGCAAATCTAAAGTTACTTTACAAAAAAAGTCCAAAAAGTTATTTGCACAAATAACATAAATATGAAATCGCTCATTGAAGAAATATTTGCTATATAGACATCTTAAATAACCATTCTATAAAAAAATGATTATGGGTTTACATATTCACACAGTATAATAAATCTCTAAATCAGAGTTAAATTTCAGCTTAGTTTTTAAAAATTGTCATTTAATTAAAAGTAGCAAGTATGAAAAACATCACTATACAGATATATTGTTTATGGATGGACACACACAAAGAAGAAGAAAACATACAGGTTTAAAATAGGTTTACATCTGGAAAGAGAGAGAGATCAATGGTAGAACAAAGCCGGGCTCGGTGGCTCAGCCTGTAATCCCACGCCTTGGGGAGGCTGAGGTGAGTGAATTGCCTGAGCCCACGGGTTCGAGACCCGCCTGGGCAGCGAGACCTCATCTCTACAATAAATTAAAAAATCAGCTGGGCGTGGTAGCGCGTGCCTGTAATTCCGGTTACTTGGAAGGCTGAAGCAGAAGGATCGCCAGAGCCCAGCAGGTCGAGGCTGCGGTGGCCGGGAGCGACCACTGCACTCCAGTCTGGGCGACAGAGTGAGACTCCAACTCAAAAAAAAAAAAAACGGTATAACAGAAAGACATAGAAATTTTCAATCCTTTAAATATTTTAAAACTAAAAAATTCAAATATTGCAAAATGTTAGGATCTGCTGGGAGCTCAGTGGAGGGTACACAGACATTTCCAAAATTTTTATATACTTTTTACGTTTGAAAATGCCATAATAATATAAGAAATAAGCAAATTATAGAATGGGATAGACAATATGAATCTCAGAAAGAAATAATAGTCTCATGGATAGTTATGACAAATTCCTAAATTAAGCTCATGGCATAGGGAGTGCAAAGGAGGGACATAAGAGCAATACAATTTAGAAAGTTATTATATATAAAGAGTTAAAAGAAATTTGTTTAAAGATTCCAAGTTCAGTTGTCTATAAGTGTGCTGATATATTGAATGGCAAGGAGGACAAATGTAATTTTACAGAGGTGAAAGCAGTAAGAAGAGATAAATATGCTCATCAGGAATGGAATTTTAAAACATAACATTGAACTTCAAGGAAAAGAGCATGAATGAATGGTGGAGGAAACATTCATAGTACAGTTATTTGCAGACAAATTTTAAAAAGGGAGGAGGAAAGAAGGAAACACATGGAAGAGAAAGAAATAGACAAACTGAACCTTAGTGCACTGAAGGTAAAACATTTTCCAGTTCCAAGTAAGAAGGAGAACCAAGCAAGGATTTGAAATGTGACCAAAAGGATCACGAAGTAAGAATGAAAATTTTTCCAACTCAAAAAAGAAAAAAAAAAAGCACTCTGTTGAGTATTGTTTACATGTAAATATTTGTTTCTTCAAGTTTCACTTAATAATAGGTCCTGATTAAATAAACCATCGCATGAAGAAATTGAGTATCTAATTAAGTGGGAAAAAAAATGTATCCTTATAGATAGGAAGATTTAATATGGTTAAGATGATAATCTTTCCCAAATAGATTTACAGGTCCAATGCAATCCCTAAAAACTCATAGCTATCTTATCTAGAGAAACTGACAAACTAATCCTGAAATTCTTATAGAATTTTAAAGGATGCAGAATAGAAAAAAAAATCTGAAAAAAGGAGGCAAAAATTGGATGATTCACACTTTCCATTTTTTAAAACCTACATCAAAGAGCAATCAAGAAAAAGTAATAATGGCACAAGGACAGGCATAAAGATTAATGTAATAGATTGAGAGGCTAGAAATAAATACTTACATGTATGTACAATTGATTTCAACAAGTATACCAAAACAATTCAATGGAGAAGGATAAACTTTTCAACAAATGTTTCTGAGATAAGTGGATATCTGTATGCAAAAAAAGCAAAAGAAAATATGGCTCACTATTTCACTCTACATAAAATTAATTCAGCGTTAATTATAGATTTAAATATAATAACTAAATCTATAAAACTAATAGAAAAAAATGGGATTAAAACTGTGTGATCATGGGTTGGGCAATGTTTTCTTAGATATAAAAAGCATAATTAACAAAAAGAAAAAAGACAAATTGAGTTTCATCAAAACTAGATTTTTTTCTAAAGAATAATATTAAGAAATAAACAGAAAACACAATAAAGAAAAATGTACAAATTTTTATCTGATAATGGAGTTGTATATAGAATATCTAAAGAACTCCTAAAACTCAACAATAAAAATGCAGTCTACTTAAAAATGTGCAAGAACTTTCAACTGATATTTTTCTAAAGAAGTTATAAAAAATGATTAAGCACATAAAACATAGTAAACATAACTAATCACTAGAAAATACGAATTTAGAAACAATATGTTGTCATTTAACATTCACAGTATAGCTAAAAAATAAATCAGACAATAGCATGTGCTGCCAAAAATGTGGAATATCACAATTGTTATAAACTGCTATGAGATTATAAAATGCTGAAGCCCAAATAAATGGAAAAAAAAATCTTGTGTTTATGGATTGGAAGTATAATATGGTTAAAATATTCACAGTACCCAAAGTGATCTACAGATTCAATGCAATCCATATCAAAATTTCAGTGTCATTTTTTTATAGAAATAGAAAAACAATCCTAAAATTTAATAGAACCACAAAACAAACCAGAATAGCAAAGGCAATAATGAACAATAAGAATAAAGCGGATTTCAAACTATGCTATAAAGCTATGGTAATTCAACTAGCATGGTACTGGAAAAAGAAACAGACACACTGACAATGGAACAAATTGAGAACCCAGAAATAAAGCCATGCATGTGTGTTCAGTTATTTTTGACAAAAGTGCCAAGATCATACAATGGGAAAAGAGTGGTGTCTTCAATACATTGTGTTGGGATAACTGTATATCCTCATGCTAAAGGAGGAAATTGAACCTTTATCTCACACCATACACAAAAATTAACTCAAAATGAATTAAAGGCTTAAATGCAAAACCAAAAATGGTGAAACAACAAGAAGAAATCATAGTGGAAAAACTACATGGGATTAGTCTGGGTAATGATTTTTTGGATTTAATCTTAAAAGCTCAGGCAACAACAACAAAAATATACAAATAAGATTTCAACAAACTAAAAAGCTATTGCATAACAAAGGAAAAAAGTAGCAGTGTAAAAAGACAACCTACAGAGAGAGAGAGAAAATATTTGTAAGCCATACATCCAATAAAGAGTTAAAATTCAAAATGCATAAGGAACTCAAAAAACTCAACAGGAAGAAAAGAAAAATCCCAATTAAAAAATAGGCAGAGTACCAGAATATACATTTCTCCAAAAGACATAAATGACCAGTAGGTACATGAAAAAATGCTCAGCATCACTAATAATTAGAAAAATGCAAATTAAAATCACAATGAGATATGATCTGACACCTGACAGAATAATTATTACTAAAATAAAGGAAATATAAGTATTCGGAAAGAAAAAGAAATCCTCACATGCTATTGATGAGAATGTAAATCATTACAGCCATTGTGGAGAATTGCATGAAGTTTCCTTAGAAAACTACAAATAGGCTAGGCACGGTGACTTACACCTATAATCCCAATGCTTTGGGAGGCTGAGGTGAGAGGATTGCCTGAGCCCACGGATTCAAGACCAGCCTGGACAACTTGGCGTGACCTCATCTCTACAATAAATCAAAAAATTAACCGAGCATGGTGGTGAGTACCTGTAATTCCAGTTACTTGGAAGTCTGAGATGAACGGATTTCCTAAGCCCAGCAGGTCGGGACTGCGGTGGCTATGAGCATGCCACTGCACTCCATTCTTGGTGACAGAGTGAAACTCCCACTCAACAAAACAAAAACTACAAATAGAGCTACCATATGCTCTAGAAATTCCAAATTTGGATATTTCCCCCAAAATATTTGAAATCAGTTTGACAGAGAGATGTTTGCATTTCCATTCCCTTTGCAGCCCTATTCACAATGGCCAAGTTATGGAATCTAAGTGTTCAACAACAGATAAGTGGAAAAAGAAAATGTGGTCATATATACACAATAGAATAAATTAAATTAAATGGATGAATTTTATGTAAGTTAAATTTATCTCAATTAAGTTGTCATTTCAAAAGGGGCCTAAAAAAAAAAGATTCCAGTCCAAGTTCTAATGCTTCAACCTTTCTTATATGGAAATCAGCTGTGGCGTCGCTTAAGTGGCAGGCAAAGTCAGCACTGATATTTTCAAATTTTCTTAGCACAGGTTTTTCTTATTTACTTAAAATTTGACACCCAAGCTCAAAACACTTTTTGGCCATTATTTAGTGAGCAGCTAAATAAGACTTTGTCTCAGAAGAAAGAGAAAATAAGAAGATCAGTATTCCCATTACAGTCACTACATTTTACTATTGCACTGTTATGTTTAGAGAATAATCTAAAACAGAAAGGGAAAACAAAAATTATAAATATGCATAATTAAGAAATAAAATTGATATTTGCAAATATTATATTTACAATTATTCATGATTTCAGATAAATGCTCAGAAACATAAATATAAAAGATACATTATTTGAATAATACCAACAATAAAGGGTAAAAAAATATAATAATAAAAACAATGAATTACTTAATAAATGAATTATAAATGTGATCATGAATATAATATAACATGAATAAAATAATATTTTACTGAGTGTACCTACAAGAAAATTTCAAAATTTATGGATATTTTTCATTCTGTCAATGAACTCATTGTTGAGCTAAAAAATGTAATCTAATTACAATCAAAATACCAAAGGTACATCTTTAGGTATTATTAGGCTTTCTACTCAATGCCTGTGAAATACTCTTAGAACTGAATTATAACTTTAGAGCTCATTGCATGTCGTTTGAGGAGCCATCTGTAAGACTTTTGAAATAAATATGCTGAGAGTATTTTTGATTCTCTTGCTCACAAGTGAACAATAAGGACAAGTATGCCTCCTGTTTTGGAACTTTCTCCAAATATTCTGTTTTGATACTAGCACTTTTTTCAATGAAAGAAAAAATATTTCTTTTTACCTTATTGTTTTAGGAAGAAGTGGGAAACCTCTTATGTTTCCTTTCTTCTTCTGGTACAGAAACAGCTGAGAGTTGAAACTCTAAAGCTGTAACATTCTTTACTTAGATTCCTTCTTCCTCTGTATTATGTATGAATAACACTGCATCCTGGATCAGAGTGCCTGTATTCTGTATTTTTCTCTTTGATTTTTAATCCACACATATATTTTCTTAACACTCTCCTACAGATGCTAGTTTGTAATCTTTCTCCCTAGTGAGAGAGATGAAATCAATCATTTCTTGGTTTACCAGAGCACCATTTTCACTTCCTTGAGTAGCAGAATCCCACCCAACCTTACGTCATTCTTCTCTATGTCCAACATCATACACTGACCTGAACTGTTGTGGGCTAGTGTGATTTCCATTTGATTCCTCATATCTTTTGTGGTTTTCCTCAGAACTAAGCCTCAAAAATTGTCTTTTTTATTACAGGCTGTGAATTTTTTTCAGTCTGTAAAAAAACTGTATTCTTTCATTATCTGTACAATCCTGCCATATCAAACATGTCCAACATTTGTGCAACCACCTATTATTGTCAGAGAATTAAAAGAAACTTCCACAATTGATTTTGTTAATTGCTCCATGTTACATCTAAAAAGGAGTCTCAATATTTCTTGTGATTGGATGTATGCTTTGCTTATTTCCTTCTTCTGGATTTTTCTTGCACCATTCATCCTCTTTGGCTCAATGATAATTAAAGTATTAACCTCTATTTATTTTTTTTGGTTTTATTTTTAAAGCAGGGGTCAGAAAACAAGTTCCATAATGGGTCAGATAATAAACATTACATTTTGTGGACTATTATATGCTCCACAGCTACTCTGTCACAAGTACCCAACATTGCTATTATGACAGCATGCAGGCAGCCACTGAAAAAATGTGGTTGTATTCCTTTTTTATTAAATAAATGCCAGCAAATTCAGTATCTGGGAGGGTTTGCTCTCTTACTCTCCTCCTCAAAGATGACACTTTCTATGTGACCTCACATTAAAAAAAGAAAGAAAGAAAAAAAAAGAAACAGGTTTTCCCAAGACTCTTTTATAAGGACAATAATCCATTCATAAAGGCTCTGCCCTTATGATCTAAACAAGCTCAAAAGGTCTCCCACCTCTTAATATCTTGAGCTTTGGGATTAATTTTTAACACACAAGTTTCAGAGAACTAACATTCAGATCATAGCATTTCTCCCCTGACCCCCCACAATTCATGTCCTTCTCACATGCAACAAACATTCATGTTATCCTAATAGCCTTAAAAGTTTTTTTTTTATTTTTATTTTAATCAATATTTTTTATTATGGTGTTGTGGGGTGCAGTTAAGAGTTAGGTATACAAATATGTTTAATTCAGGTACCCTGTTGATAAGAGGTGTTTCCCCATCCCCAGACAGATATTTGCTACCATTAATCCCATCTCCCCGCCCCCATAGTTTCCCACTTCTGTCAGTCATTTTCTTTTTTTCTTTTTTTCTTTTTTTTTGAGTTGGAGTCTCACTCTGTCGCCCAGACTGGAGTGCAGTGGCCGCTCCCGGCCACCGCAGCCTCGACCTACTGGGCTCTGGCGATCCTTCCGCCTCAGCCTTCCAAGTAGCCGGAATTACAGGCAAGGGCTACCACGCCCAGCTGATTTTTTTTTTTTTTTGATTTATTGTAGAGATGAGGTCTCGCTGCCC
>NW_007259389.1:518701-519702 GCF_000164805.1 Carlito syrichta
TCTTAATGGGTACTACCTGCAGTAGCCCCATCCCTGCTCCAGACAGAGAGGGAGTTAAACTGTGCTGTAATTCTTCCCATCTTAAACACATTGAAATCAAGGTCCAAGTAGCCATGACCTCATAACTCCTGTACTCTGCATCCTGTGCCCTGTTGGAGATATCACAACAAGACTACTTCCCACTCGTACCATGGGTGCTTTCCTTCTGGATGGCTTGTCACAGCCACACACGGGACTACTTGAGCCAAAGCTGGGGTTGCCAAGGAGTGCTGCACCAGAATGTGGGAAATGTAGTCTTTAAATTTTTATTTCACCAGTGTCTTGGCATTCTGTGCCTGGGAGAGTCAATCTCAACAATTTCCAAAACGCCTTCAAGATTATTATTCAATTGTCTTGATACATAGCACATGACTTCCACTCATCCATGCTAACCTCCTTACAAAGAATCACTTGTTCAAACCCTTGGTGTTGTCTTTCAAGCATGCTTTTTCATTCTTTTCAACATGACCAGACTGAGAACTTTCTAAATTTTAAGGTAAGCGTTCAAGAGAAGCCAAACCATTCCCTCGACACTTTGGTTAGTTATTTCTCCCAACGAATATGCTATTTTACTGCTCAAAAGCTCTGCATTCCACAAAGCAGTAGGACATGAACATAATATAGCCAAGTTCTTTGCCACTTTATAACAAGGATTGCCCTTTCCTTAGTTTTCAATTAATGTTCCTCATTTCCATCCAAGCCCTCATCAAAATGGCCAGTTAGTTTTGCTGTTGCACCTCCAACTGCAAAAGTTATGGCCACAGTGTGTGATAAGTGTTTAGTCGAGATGAAAAAGGCATTAAATTTGTGGGTGAAATGTGTTCTGATTGACAGTAGTCAGATTTTGTGTTATTTAAAATTTCTGCATCCACTGGGGGTCTTGGAAAGTACCCCTAGAGGATAAGGAGGAACTACTATGCCTCTTTTTGCCTAGTATATAGCATCAGTGGATTTTGTCAACA
>NW_007259389.1:519780-520184 GCF_000164805.1 Carlito syrichta
CCTCGCATGGGGAAAGGGGAGATGGGCTTCCTTAACTTTCTTTTGTAAGTACACTAATACTATTTATATAGGTTCCATCCTTATGACCCAGCCACCTCCTAGCAGCCTCACCTCTTAATACCATCACATTAGAGATTAAGTTTCAACACATGAATTTGTGAAGACACAGTATTCAGATTTGAACACCTTCTTTTATATTTATTTTACATCCCCACTGTTTCTAATTAGACATCAACTTCAAAGCATTTATTTCTTAAAATAGCTTCATTTTCAGAATCTCTGAGTATGTCTGGTATCTAAAGACAGCAATTTTTAATATCACCGTTTTATATTACTCTTTCTTTTGAATTTGTTTTTATTTATTTATTTTTTATTTATTTATTTTTTGAGTTGGAGTCTCACTC